>NW_027432600.1:0-25812 GCF_044706935.1 Curcuma longa
GACACAAAAGTTGATGTAAACCAAACTTCTTCTCTACTGTCACATACATGCACTGCCTTTACTTCATGGACACACAGAAGCTTCCTCCTCATCGATCGCCCATTGATGCTTTTCTTTGGTCCCTGTGGGTCCGTGTGGTGGTTTGAGGAGAGCAGACAGACACAATGAGTGAGGATCTAATGTTCGTTGCCCTGTTGCAAGATATATGATTGATGCCCCTCCACCAAGGAGGAGGAAGAAGCAAACATGATGAATCCGATCGATGCTTTGAGGTTTTCTCCCAGATGATCTGCATGGCTTAGTGTTGTCGTTTTTCCACAGACATGATGTGCTCTGGTCCCTCGAAATCTTTAAAACAAGTGTATCTAATCTAACTGCCATGTCATGCATGCTCCACTTCGTGTATAAAACGAAATTGCACAGGACCTGGCAAATGGGGACAGAAAACCTTAATCCAGACTGGAGGGTCTTTCAGAAAAACAAAGGGCATGTCTTTGGGATCGGTCAGGTTACTTGATGCATCACCAGAAAGTTAAAAACATATTGGAAAAGAAAGGAGAACAGTTACCATGTCCTCAGCCTTTTGTTAAGGATAGAAGTTAAGTGCACAGCCTTAAATATTGCCTGGTACTCACAAACTCCAAATCAATACTTGTAGGAAAGTTGGAGTGAAAGATATGGGCAAGACATGGCAAGCAAAGACCTTAAGAAACTTCCTGATGCAAAGAAATTCCATGCAATGTCTTACGCTATATGCAAATGATGTTAATGAAGGTAGGTTGTAAGACTAAGCTGTCACATTGTCTCGGAGATTTTTTTTCCTTTGCCTACTAGGAATACCTAGGTGATTTTATGATACTCTCAAGTGTTCTAAGACCTTGCGAAGCTTACAAAATTCTAGAAGAATTTGGAAAATCATGGAAAGCTATGGAAAAGCCCAAATGTATGCATGAGTTGGTGATAATTTTTAACACTAGTCTTCATCAGCACTGACTTTAGTTCTTGATATCATCTTGAATTACCTCTATCATGATCTCTACCATTGAATCCTCCTTCACCTCAATCTCTATTACTGAATAATGCTTACACTTGCACCATTTGTAAGAGCTCCTTCACGTCAATCTTTAATAAAATTAATGTTCGATTTGGTAAGAGTTTATTTATGTTTGTTCAATATATAAAATGTCAATTAAAAGAACAAGCTTAAACTGAAAGCAATAGCAATACGATACATCATCGAACTTAATTTATGATGCATCAAATATGGGATCAAGCTTATCATCATCAATAAAGCTACAAAATTGAAAACTGAATGTCAAGGGCAAGCGAAGACTAATATGAATCCAACACAAGAGCCATTGATTCTTACTTATTGTCGAAAGAATTTCTACAACGTAGTGGAAGTCTTCTGCAGGGATTGGATAACAATCTGTATCTTGGTCTTGTCTCAATGGGGAAGAGTCCAAGGAAGAAGACGACCAAAATCAAGATGTCAAAATCAGATGAAGTTTTCTCTTCTTATACCAAGCCTATCTTGCAAGAGCCATCCACCATAAAGTGCATAACCTGGTAACAATTCATTAATGTTAATAAACCAGGTTATTGGATCCACACATTTAATCCACATTCTTTTATATAAACCTCCCCTTCATGCTACAAGCATTAGATTAATTTTCTAAATGATAATTAATTATGTGTGTGTGTTAATCAAGTGTGAACCCACCTTATGGAAATTCAAATCCACCCATGTGAACTTGATTAAGCCCACCCATGTAGGCTTAACCCTATATGAACAACTTATTATACTAGATGAATAAGTTTGAATACATATGTATTCAACTCGTTAATATTCATAAATAAAAATTATGAATTGTTCGTGAACAATGTTCACGAACAAAGTTTATGAACCATGTTTATCAACAAAGTTTTTATCAAATTTGTAAATAGACAAATAAACTCTCAAAACAAACACACAAGTTTATAATTTCAAATTCAATAACCAACCAAACAAGCTTTAAAATGTAAAAGATTCAAACAATTAAAAACAAACTCATCTAAAAAATCAAGCTCAAGCCAAACTTGAACCAAGCTCAAGTTCATAAAAAAAAATTCAAACCAAGCTTGAACAACCATCAACATGGTTTATTTTAGGCTTGGTTTAGTTTAACTCGGTTACCTTGTCAAACAAACTTGAACAACACAAAGATTAACTCATTACAGCCCCAGCAAGCTGATTTCAAATCAGTCTCACAGTTAATACTTAAATCTTTATCTACCTTCATAGGTTGCTGTTCACTTATCTTATTTCCTTTATTGACCCTCAGAAGTCACTATATTTTGGTGAATCCCACTTGATGCAAATAAGTTGTGGTTGTTAGCTCACTTCTAGTTGCATAAGTTACTATCATTTTGGTGGTACACTTGAAAAAAACTCTGGACAGGATGGTTGTGTTGACCTGCATCAAACTATATTATCTAAGAAAAGAAATGCTTTCCATTCACTGCCAAACTAGAAACAAACACACACTCCTGAAGTTACTGACATGATCAAGCCATCTTGAGACCCAAGCACTGGATGTGCCAAGAAGGCTGCTTCAGACTTTCCTCTCTCACTCCTTCCATCTCATATCCATTCTTCCTATTGCTGTCATAGCAAAAGTTTCCTTCTTCCATCCCCTGCAGCTCCCATCCATTCCCGCTTAATTTCAACCCTCCAGTCTCAGTTGACGACGAGGAAAAGCTTGCTGCCTCATCAGAAGTGAAAGATACCTCATCTCCCTTCCTCCAGCTGTTTCCTATAGTCAGTGCCAGCTCTATGCCGCCTCCGTCTTCTTCAGCTCTTTCTATGTACTGATCAGCTGGAAGTTCAAGATTAAGCACCCGCTGCCCGTGCGGTAGCCTAAGTTCCTTGTGGCTAAGTAGGAATGAGCCGGAGACATTCCTTGGTTCACCAAGCTGGTTAGAGTGAGTGGAATTGGTGAACCTCTGTGACTTCAGCTCATCGTCCTTGACGTCTCTCATTAGTAGCTTCTGAACTCTATACAGCCGATGGAGTTCATGGACCTGATAGAGGAGCAAACCAAATTCAACCTGCGTGCTTGGTTAAGTTAAATCTATGGAGGAGGAGAAGAGAATCAAAACCTGGTGCCTGAAAGTCTCTTCATGCTTCATCATCATCATCTTCATGCATTCTCTATCATACTTCCTCAGGAACATCTCCATGATCGTTTACAGAAATAGATTGGACTACCAACAAGCTCCTCTTGAAACTGCAGGGAAAGAAACTGAGAGTTTGGCTATCCTTTTCTCTCTCTAGCAATTTGTCGATGGTGCGGATGTTGTTGCTTCACATTTCACTCCAATTATGCTAAAAATCTATCAGCATCAGGGTTTGGACTGATCCCTGCACATATCCAGATTCCACATTATGCACCATTATTGGTTGATTTTTTGTAAGGAATCTATGGCTCGATGTGATGGACTTTCATCAGATGCCTCAAATTCACAGCCCTTACTGTACTTTTCCAGATGCTGTACATATTAATAAGATCCATTGATTGAGATCCATATGGATATCTTAAACAACCACTAAGCTTCAAGATCAAATTTAAATACCACCTTCATGCAATTCGATGTCACGATATGATTTCCTCTAATAAGAAACAATTGACTAATTCGACAACAAAAGAAAAGAAGTGAATGATTGTTTCTCATGTTTAATGGAAAGGGTTGACCTATTATTTCTGTAACAAAATTGACTGGGTTTCTGACTATACATACAACTGAACTAAAACACTACCCTGCAATTATTTTAATTCATAGAGATGAAAATGCATTCGATGATTCACTTGTGGTTGCTTCTTTGTGAGGTAAGATTCTGTTCTATTTCACTGTGTGGTAGTACAAGAATTTGCAATAAGCAAAGGCAACTGAGCAACATGAATGAGGAAGCTTAGAAAAGAATATATCAAAGTGGAAAAACGACATAAATCAGCTTGATTTCTACCCTGCCCTTGCCTTGCCTTGCCTTGAGCAAAATTTAATACTCAACTAGAGCTCGAGAATTCAAAGAGCATAAAAGTCTCAGGAGGTTCACAGAAGCATATGCTTCTACACCCCCAAAGCAGGAACTGTCTCTGAATGCAGAAAATTCCTTACTGCTTCAAAATTCAACAGCCCTGGATGCAATCAAAGGGGGGGATAGCTAGAGCTGATGACTGACAAAAGAGGAGAACTCAGGTGGAGCTGATATGGACCCTGACCTGTGACTATCTATCAGCAGATAGATTGTGCTATGATGAGGCAGAAACAATGGGTATGCTTCAGTGAGGAACTCTGGCCCTTCTCTGCTCTTATCTCCCTTAGGCCAGTGTTCTTTTGGACCAAGCAGCGCTTCCCTTCCACCCCAATCTGCTAAGGCATGAAGCATTTAAGGTTTTCTTGGCAGCCTCTCAACTGAATAATTTATTATCATTCAGGAGCATGAGATAAAAGATGCACCAGACAATGGCTACAAAGGACAGAACACTAAAATAAGAAGGCTTGTTGTTACTGCATTGGAGAAAACATGCTGTGCTAACCAGCGTCACATGTGCATTAGGATCTACGATCACAGACAATTGTCTGAGTCTACAAATGTCCTGTGCCTAAATTTGTCATTATCCTATTGTTAAAATGTGACAGATCTGGATTTTAGAGAATATGAACAGTCATGCATTTAATGGCCAACAGGCAAGATTACAACTTTACAAATATCAGCAGAATAAGAGGATGGTGTATGACTTTGAAGTTGGTCATTCTACCACTCATTTTCTTATATCAGATTCCTTTTTTAAATATTAAATGATCAAGCACTTCCTGATCATAAAACCACGACTTCTGTTCCACTTAATGATGTTTCCATAATTCCATTCAAATTTTGGAAGGAGATGAACTAGATAGATTCTTTACCATGGAATAGGGCTGAAGAGGCCTGAGCAGTTCATGATGCTATTTTAATTGTGCCAATGATGGCTATGCAAACGGATTTGACCGAGCAACGGTGACCGCATGATGAATAGGCTAAAATATTATGATCCAAACAAACCAAGATGATGACGAGAGAAGCAGTCTTGTGCTGGACCCAAGCATGCAAAAGAGCCATGCGGCATTCTCTCAAACACCTAATCTGCAGAGAAAACAGCACTGAAAGCGAGTCAGTGGATTAAAACGGAAGCAAAGTCACTGAAAACAAGCAACCGCAGTTAACAATTCCCGGCCTCAATCCATCTCAACGGGTGGAGCAAAGGCACAGTTTTTTTGGGGGCGTGTCCTCGGAGTGTACAGATAAAGGTGTCCAGGGCAACGAGGACAGAGGCCATATGATGGCCGTGGGCAAAAGGAGTGCTGTGTTGTGGCTGATATCAGCCTTTTAGTGGAGCACATGGTGAGGTCATGCTCAAAGAGGCCGACATTGGAGCACGCGTTGCCGGTGAGAGGAGAAGCAGAGGCGTACGGTCACCGCCTTGGTGACCTTGGGCCTTCTCAAAAGCAGCAGCAGCTCAGCTCAGCTCTTCTCTTCTCTTCTCTTCAAAAGCAGAGGCTTCTTTTACATAGTTTCCATCAATCCATGAAGCACTATACAGTCTCAGCATTAATACTAACTAGAACTCAACTAATACCTCTCTGAAAAGCTTCTATAGAAAGCAGAGATCAACAGACAAGCAATTGCATGTCTTCTTCATGATGGCTTCTGTTCGAGGAGCAAATTAAAGCAACCTTTTGAAGCCTGAAACTCGTACAATAAATTCTAAATCATTAATTCTTTCCTTCAAATTAATGAGACACATGTTACAAGGAAGCATGAGAGACAGCAGTATGCGTGTTAGAAGATAAACATCATTAGACGAGAACATGCCTGCTAATTTACAAGCCCATGCTCGTTAAATTCAGAGTAAAAGCTTTCGAGAAGCACGTCGACGCTTTCTCTTTATGCATCTTTCGCTCCCCATGCAGTCACAGCACGCATTGCCCCCCTTGATGATGTTGATCCAGTTCTTGCTGCCTAAATTTAGAGGATTAATCATTAATTATGAACTAAAGGGCAAGAGCTTTTTAATTAATTATTTAGAGGATTAATCATTAATGATGAACTGAAGGGCTAAAGCTTTTTAATTAATTATTCTGTGCGTCAGAATACGCAATAATGAGTACCTGAGCATTTGATATTTGATGCGTTTGATGGCCCTCTCTGAGTCGCATGGCCTATGCTCAGTCGACATACAAAAAAAAATAGACCCGATCTCGAGTCGGATTCGAATCAGATTCAACTTAAACTTAAAACCGGGTCAATGGATCGATTATCTGTTGATCTAACGATTCAATTGGTTAACCATTGATTCATTAAAAAATTTTAATTTTTAAAATTCTATTTAGATTTTTTAACTATATATTTTTATTTAATAATATTTATAATATTAATAGTCTGAATGAATATTAATTAATCTACTTTTTTTCTATTAAAATTAATTTTTCAATTTAGGTTGGATTATTCTATCTTTTTATTAAAATTAATTTTATAATTTATTTATCTCGTCAGACTATTCTACCTTTAACTCATTAAATTTATTAATCTTATTTAACTCTCTTAACTATTTAATAATTTATTTATTTATTTAATATTAAATTTATAATAATTATTTAATTTGTATGATATATCCAATAATAAATTAAAGAATATAATATGTTTAATAATAAAATTATATATATAATAAAAACTATCATTGAAGATAAAAATTAATTAAACGATATAACGTATGTGATATATAAACTAAATTCGTAATTAAGTCAACGATCATTGGACACGATTTTGACCATTGGATTTTTTATTTTATAAATTTAGATTTTTTAAATATATATTTTAAATAATAATAATAATTTTAAACTGTCATGAATTATGAACTAAATTATAGATAGACAATTTTGAATCGTGAACAGTAACTGTCTTAAACAGTTAAGGTTAAGGGTCGATATGAAACAGTCAAACTGACAATTCTAAATCATCGGTTTTAAACCCTTGAACCATCAATTCCAAACCATGATCAGCTCTAAATAAAAAACAAGGTTGGATAAAAATTAAAAAAGTATTTATACATTGTAGTAGCTATGAATCTACGTGTTCTAGCAACTACAATTCATAGTTGTTAAATATGATGTTGACCCTGAGAACTTACCTAATTAGTGATTTAATTTTCAAGTAAGAAAGAGTAATTCAAGTAATAAACTAGTGGCAAAAGGTGAAGTCAGAGGGGCGACCCCACACACTCAAGAAGGGGATAAATCACGAGGGCTTATTCAGCCTTAGCAGAGCGACCTTCCTAGACAGGAGGCATGAGATAACCCTGAAGTAGTATTTGCACCTATCAGGAATCGAACCATGCCTTATTGATGGCAAACCTACTCGAGTATCAATTCGGCTACACGCGGGAGCAAAAATAAATAATTCGGGTAATAAAAATGTGACAGTACTGGTTTTGATGATTAATAAAAAAAAGATCTTTTCACAATTCCAATAAAAAAATGTCTTTTTAATTGTTGCCCCAAAAAAATTATAACGCTTAGCATAAACTTTGACATTAGTATGCATGCCCATGGCAATCAAGATTAGGGGTGTAATCGAGCCGAGCCGTTTGCGAGTTATTCGGATCTCGGTTTAAAAAAATTCATTCAAGTTCGTTCAATTAAGTCAACGAGCAAGCTCGAGCCTATTGAGCTTGAAAATATTATCGAATCGAGTTCGAACTTAACAATATTTAATTTGTGAACTCGCGAACGTGTTCGCTATAGGCTCATGAACATGTTCGTTAAAAGGCTCATGAATATGTTTGTTAAGAGGTTCGTGTGTATGTATATATATATATATATATATATATATATATAATTTTTTTATATGTTTAATATTTATTTATATATTTTTTAAAAAATAACATTTACTCTTAATTTTAGATTAATTTAAAAAAATTATTAATTATTAACTTTAAATTATTCTAATTTTATTTATTATTAATTTTTAATTGCATATTGTATTGTTAAAAACTTAATTGATTCTTCTTTTTTTTTGCATTGATCTCTCAAAAACATATGCTCTCATAGTTGTTGATGATCTCATACACTTTGATTCTCTCATTGATGTTCTTGCATCTTGTTTCTCCCTCACTCATGATTTCATGCTTTTCTCCTCTCTCATTGATGATACTCTCAAAAGACTAGTGTGTCAAAAATGAACTCAATTAGAGTCGACAAGAAAAATATTAAGTTAGAGTTAGCGGTTTTAGAGTTTGGGTCAGATCAAGTTGGATCCAAAATCTAGTCTAATTTTTTTTTGATTGGATTTGAGTTGACCTGAATTAAGCGGTGGAGTTTGAAATTTGAGTTATTTTGTGATACTTGAAGACTTTTTTTTTTATATTGACATCATAAATTTTAATCATGTAATATTTATTTTGTGAAATATTTAAATTTTTTAAATAATTATTTTTTATGGAGTAATTAATAGTTTAGATAATTAAACTTATAAATTTAAATATTTAAATTCATAAAATATAATTATCATATTTAGACGAGGTTTGTTATTATGTGTTAAAATAAAAATAATATTGTTATGTGTTTTGGATTTTTATTTAATTATTTTATTAACGAATATGAGATAATATTGCATTGTAAAAAATCAGATCTATTTGGTTGGGTTATTTTGGTTGGCTCGAGTTTAAGTTCTAGTTTATAGTGTTTAGTTTGGTTTGGGTCCGGGTCGGATTCAAATTGAGATTTTTTTATAATACCCTTGCTTCAATCCGATTCGAACCCACCCGACCCACCTAAATTGACATCCCTACAAAGGCAGGTCAACTTGAGTGGGTTGCGGGTCAGATGGACTTGCCCATGATTGGTTCGGATTGATTCACGGATTTAGAAAAAAATCTCAATGGAAAATTCAAAACAAATTACCCATTCAACGGTTGAAATAAAAGAAAGCAACTTTTTCCTCTCTCAGATAAAAGTAACTCAACCCGTTCAATAAATAAATAAATAAAAGCCCTTTGTTCTCTTTGTCTTAGGTAAAATCGTAAAAGTAAAACCCTACACCGACTACCATCCGCCTTAGCGCTTCTGTGAATCGCCGACTCCCATCCGCCTCACTACCTCAGCACCTCCGTGAATTGCCTGTAGAGAATGCCTCCTCGTGAATCACACTGAGAATGGTAGTTCGACAATTGATCATCCCTATCTTTGATCTTCATCTTGACAGTCCCTAATCTCTATGCTCGAACCCACTAGACAGTCTTTCGACCTTAATCTCCATTCTCCAAGCTCTTATTTAAGGTGAGATTTTTTGCTTCCTTTCCTAGTTTCCTATTATTTTGTTTATGGTTTCCACAACCTTTTGCTCCTTGTCCCAATCTGTGTCCTGCATAATCTGTGTCGGTGCACAGCTGTTGCGCATGGCAAGTCAAACAACCATGCTTGTTGTTTCTTTCTCTGTCCATGCACACTATGTTGGTGCGAGAGCACTAGTCTGTCCTCAAGGTTTCGATGTTTGATAATACACCTAGGTTTGGTCAGTTTGACCAAGGATTGATCTAAACAGGACCTAATATTTGGATGTGAGCGAAGTCTAGTCAGGTCAGTTTGACCAGAAGACTAGCGAGGGGTCCTAGTGAGTTAGACTTAGCAAGAAGTTTTAGTCGGTTAGACCGTACAAGGAGAAGTCCTAGTTGATGCTAGGCAGGGAAAGTCCTAGTTGCGACTAGGCCAAGAAAGTTTTGATCTAGAGGATTGGGCAAGGAAGACCTGGTTGGAGGCTAGGCAGGAAGTCCTGATGAGTGAAGCTGGGCAAGAAAGTCTTGACTGGAGATTGGGTAAGGAAAAGTTCAAATAGGTCAAGGGTGATCGGATGTTTGACAGGTGAGAAATCTACTTGTGAAGTGACTAGTCTTAACTGGAGGTTAAGCAAAAAAAAAAAAATCCAAACAGGATGTTTGGCAAGTGAGAAGTCTACCTATGGAAGTGATTAGTCCTAACTGGAAGTTAGACACGTGTAAGACTTAGGTAAGCCTAGTAGGCCAGACGGACTATAGGTAGACTTATGTTTGCTTGTTTGTTTATATGCTGATCTTGTAGGGACTAGGAACTAGAAGTAAGATGAAAGAAGCATAAGAGAAACAAACAGAAGCAGTCAAACCAAACCCGGAGTTAACTCAGGTTAAACCTGAGTTGATTTGAATTCGGGTGCTCGGATGTTACTCTAGGCGCTCGGACGGTCTAGACACCCGAATCAAAAAGAATCGACCCCGATAAAGATCGAAGAAATCAGATCAGATCCAAGCGTCCGGATAAAAATTTAGGCGCCCGGAAGGGTCTATATAAGTGGCCTCAGTGTGGAGGACTAGACTAACCCTAATCTTCACTACTCTTCATCCTGCAGTGATGCTGAACGCGACTAATGCCTCACTTGTGCAACCAGGGAAATTCCCCAGGAGGAGTGGCTGCACTCAGAACTTCCAGATTAACTACACGGGTGTTGTTCTTAATTTTATTTCAGTCTTACAATTTGTGTTTTCATTTATATATATTTTGGACTGTAAGACAGGTTTCTCCGCCTTCGGACAAAAGTCCAGAAATGAGACCATTAGTGGACATGCGCCTTCCTATGCATAAGCCTTGGACGCACTAATCATGGGGAGTTAGAAACCAAGTAAATCCGTATGTCCCTGTCTTATTTACTAATTCCGCTGCAAGTTTATGTAATAGAAAACAAACAAACAAAAACAACGAGTGCTATTCATCTCCCCTCTAGCGCATGTACTGGTCCTACACACTGCACACACAAACGCCATTTAGGATGTGACTTTGGTTTTCTTTATTATCAAGTTTGGAATCTCTACAATTAAATTAACACCAACATTTTCTCTAGTAGCGAGTAAAACTTGTTTGCTTGTAGAGTGATTATTGATTTGATGCTTAAAACTTGTTTGTTTGTTTGCTTGTAGACTTTTTTTATGCAACTTCTATGCAAGACTTTTGTATTCAATGTCAACTCCACACTTATCAATTGAAGATTCTATCGTAAGTCCTATTTTGAGAGAAATTCAACCTTTAGCAAATAATATTAGTGAAACAATTGAAACCAATAATGTGCAACAACCTAAGACCACTGAAGAAGAGGATGAAAGTCCATATGGTCCAAAGAAAAGAAAACAGACATCAAAAGCATGAGATGACTTTAAAGAGGTTACTCTTCCGAATGAGACAATAAAAGCTGAATGTATTAATTATAAACATCGACTCACAATAAATAAGACTAGTGTTACATCCTATTTTTCGAGGCATCTCAAAGGCTGTATGAGGAAGCAGATTAGTGAGAAAGGTCAAAATAATCTTACTGTCTCTACAACTATTATTGAATTATAAATTGTCAATGCTATCTAGAATTTCAAATATGATCATGGGAAGATAAGGGAGATTCTTTCTCACATGATCATTGTTCATGAGCTGTCATTTCTTTTCTCAGAATATGAAATATTCAATTTATTGATGAGGACTATGATTCCATATTATCAAAAGATTAGTCGTGCTGCTATGAAAAAAGATTGCACAGCTTCTTATGAAATTGAGAAGAAAAAAGTTATGACATCATTAAAAGATGTGAATAGAGTTAGTGTGACTACTGATTTATAGAAGTTAGATTAGAAAATTTCATATATGATTATCACTTGTCACTATGTGGACTCTAATTGGAATTTATAGAAACGAAATCTAAATTTTTTAGATGTTCCTCCACCTCATAATGGTGTTTCCATTTGTAAGTGATTGGTTGAATGGGGAATTGAAAATAAGGTATGGTCAGTTATAGTTGATAATGCTAGTTATAATGATATAGCTGTGAGGATGTTGAAGGATAATCTCTCCTATAAAAATAATCTTCCTCTTGGTGGTAAATTATTTCATGTAAGATATTGTGCACACATCTTTAATCTTTTGGTGCAAGATGGATTATCTGAGTTTAAAGATATTATAATGATTGGTTGAATGGGGAATTGAAAATAAGGTATGGTCAGTTATAGTTGATAATGCTAGTTATAATGATATAGCTGTGAGGATGTTAAAGGATAATCTCTCCTATAAAAATAATCTTTCTCTTGGTGGTAAATTATTTCATATAAGATACTGTGCACACATCTTTAATCTTTTGGTGCAAGATGGATTATCTGAGATTCAAGATATTATTTTCAATGTGCGTGAAAATGTGAAACACATAACTGCCTCAGAGACTCGTATTCATATATTTAGTGAAATTTTAAAGCAATTGAAACTATCTTCAAAGAAGTTTGTTTTGGATTGTTGCATGAGGTGGAATGCAACATTTTACATGTTATCGACTGTTTTAGAGTTCAAAGATGTTTTTTTTAATTAGCTATGCAGGAAGGGATGCAACTTATACTTTTTTTGCCAAGTGAGGAGGATTGGAAAAAGGTAGTATTGTTTGTTCATTTCTTAAGGAATTTAATGAAGTAACTCATCTCATTTCAAGAAGTGAATATCCTACTTCTAACTTGTTTCTTCCTAAACTTTACACTATAAAAAGTTGTTAAATGAAGCAAGTGCAAATGAAGGAAGTTTCATGGCAGAAATTGCTAAAAGATGAAGGCTAAATTTGATAAGTATTGGGGTGATAGCAACTTATTGATCTTTATAGCAGCAGTGTTTGATCCAAGAAATAAGATGAAGTTGATTGAATGATGCTTTTTGGAGATCTATTTTGTTGGTGATGCAATTGAGCACATTTCTACGATTTGTGAGACATTTCACATGTTGTACAATAAGTATGTTGAAGGTCATGAAGCTAGTGTTGGTAGTAGTAATTTCAAGATGAAACTCAAAGAGAAAGTTCTATTGATCAGAGTAGTTTAAATGGAAGAGGAAAAGGTAAAGTAAGGGCATAATTTTCTAGTTACATTAAGAATGTTGACAATGTTGACAATGTTGAGGAAGTAAAATCTAAACTAGATGTGTACTTGGGTGAAGGGTGTATTATTTGTGAAAATCAAATTGACTTTGATGCATTGTCTTAGTAGAGATTTAACAACTTAAAGTTTAGGATCTTATCAAAATGACTTGTGTAGTACTATTAATTCCGATACTACAGTAGTTTCTGAATCAGCTTTTAGTGTCGATGGTAGGGTAATTGATTCTCATCGTGCCTCTTTGGGAACAAAAATAGCCCAAGTATTGCTTTGTGCATTAGATTGGTTGCATGCTCATTATGAAATCAAGAGAAAAATCAAGGTGAGTACATAAACATCCTATTTAATTAGTTATTGACATGTTCCCATTTGTTCTGTATATTATTTTATTCATGTCTAATTTTTTGATACTATATATTTGTATTAAAAGGAAAAATCAGATATTAAAGAGATTCAATTGACTTAAATATTGCTTTTATTATCATCTTTCAAAAGGTATTAAAAAAGTCATCATTTTATTTTGTGATTTTCCTATGTAGTTTGATGTAACATATTGAAAAATTTGTCCATTTATCCTTTTTAAAAATTTTCTTATAATTCAAATATCTTGTACTTAACTATTGTAACTTTTAACTATTTAACAATAAGAAATAAGAAGATTAAAAGCAAGGTTGATTGAGTTGGGAGTTGAAACATTAGGTGTCTAATTTCAATTGTAAATAGTTATTCATTGTTTAATGCATATATAAGTGATTATTCATAATCATAAATTCTCAATTTAACTAGCTTATAATTGTTAAAACCGATGGAATCAAAATATCTCCACAATGGTATGATATTGTCCACTTTGGGTCTAAACCCTCATGACTTTGTTCTTGGGCTCTCCCCAAAAGGTCTCATACCAATGGAGATACTTTCCATTCTTTTAATCCATGATCTTTTCCATGTACTTTAGATGTGGGACTATGTTTGCACCCTTGCAACCCAACAATCCCCCCTCAAACAAAGGACTACATACCCCCCTTCAACGTCATTTTTTATGTCTGAATCCTCGACCCACCAGGACTTTTTGCCCCTCGGTCCACCTGACCTACTAGGACTTCGCACCTAGTCGCAGCTAGGACTTTTTGCCCCTCGGTCCACCCGACCTATTAGGACTTCCCACCAGTTGCAACTAGGACTTTTTGCCCCTCGGTCCACTTGACCTACTAGGACTTCTCATCTGGTGTCTGGTCCTCTTGATTCAGACACGGGAGCATTCACTTCCTTTGTTTAAGGTTCAAACCACATGGTTAGATCTGGATCATGGCTCATCCGGCTGTTAGTCCGGTGAAGAGCGGTCTCGCTCTGATACTACTTGTTAAAATCGATGGAATCAAAATATCTCTACAATGGTATGATATTGTCTACTTTGGGCCTAAACCCTCATGACTTTTTGCCCCTCGGTCCACCCGACCTACTAGGATTTCACCCACCTAGTCGCAACTAGGACTTTTTACCCCTCGGTCCACCCGACCTACTAGGACTTCTCATCTGGTGTCTGGTCCTCTTGATTTAGACACGGGAGCACCCACTTCCTTTGTTTAAGATTCAAATCACATGGTTAGATCTGGATCATGGCTCATCCGGTGGTTAGTCCGATGAAGAGCGGTCTCGCTCTGATACCACTTGTTAAAACCGATGGAATCAAAATATCTCCACAATGGTATGATATTGTCCACTTTGAGCCTAAACCCTCATGACTTTGTTCTTGGAGCTTTCCCCAAAAGGCCTCATGCAATGGAGATACTTTCCATCCTTTTAATCCCATGATCTTTTTCATGTACTTTAGATGTGGGACTATGTTTACACCCTTGCAACCCAACACTAATCAGTGTTATGCTACAATATCAAATAATTAAAGGTAAAGAATCAATTTATAAAAAAATATTTTTTTCCTTGGGCGCTCATAGACCGCCTTTGCCATTTTTAAAAGGATTGCTTACCCACTAGGCAAAGCAATCCCTTGGCAAAACCACCCAGGTGTCCATTGTGCGCTAAATTTTCTTTCATGATTATGTCCTCTGCTGTTACACATGCATTTCTATTATTTTAATATATTATGGCTCTCAACTTCTAGTTTTACTATGCACATTAAATTTTGTTATTTTTTATGTTCCATTCTTTTCTTTCATTTTTATATTCGGGAGTCCATTTTTATCTTGATATGTTTTAAAGAGTGACTCAATTGTGAACCTTGCTTTTGCTTAACCGTATCTTAGGCTTCACCATGTTTTTTTTTTGCATGATTTTATTGATTATGAATTCTTCTTTCTCAACTTTGTCTAATTTTATTTACAGTTCAATATTTTATTAAAAAAGATTGATATTATTGATTTTTCTTAGTTAGTTATATATATATCATTGTTAACATGTGAAAAATCACAAGCTCCATATAATTTATTATTTTACTATGAGTTTATTAGATGCATAATGATAATTTGTATTTTACAAGTTTACTAATTTAAAGAAATAAACTGTAGGGCATTGAACCAACTCACTTAAATGTACAAGTTAGATCGTCCAATATTGTCCACATTTGATATGAACTTATTTCTTTATGTTTGGGTGTGAACCTGTGATATAACTTATCAATTTTACTATTTATTGTGCAGAATGATTTATGATGGTTTTATGTGTTTTGGAAACCTTTATATTGTAATTTCCTTATTTGTAATTTTCATGTTATATATTATTAAGAACTATTAAGTGTTAGAGATTTACGTTGACACTTTAAGTTGTTTAATGTTTTGTTAATTTAATTCTTGTGGCTTTCATTTTGTATGTTATGTATTTATTTTTACAAGTAACTATCATGTTCTGTATATAGTTGATGTTCATGTACTATAGGGGATTTTCACGAGCTCGAACTCGAGCTCAATTATGTGCTTAACAAGCTTAAACTCAAGCTTGATTATTTTCTTAACGAGCTCGAACTCGAGCTTGTTTAACGATCTCAAAATGATATGTTAATGAAATGAGTTCGAACTAAACTTATTTAATTTTTAAATGAGTTATTTTCAAATCGAACTTGAGTCATTCACGAACTATTTAATTTCGTTACAAATCGAGCTCGAGCTTAAGTATTAAAACTCAAATCGAACTCGAGCCGAGTTCGAGCTTAGGGAAAAATCAAATGAGCCAAGCTCAAGCCTCTTACTATTTGGCTCAGCTAGACTTGATTACACCCCTTATCAAGACCTACCTACCCTTGGTTAATTTGGTTGGGGTACGACTAGAGGTATAAATGAACCGAATCGAGTCAAATAGTATGACAATATTGATATTTGAGTTTGAGCTTGAGCTTGAAAAATATATGTAATATTCAAATTTGTTTTGAAGCTTGAAAAAATAAATAATTTTGACTCGACCTTAGTTCAAACAAAATTCGAGCTCAAGTTCGGTTCGAATTGTTCCAATCCTAATACAAGCAGAATTGAACTATAATTTAAAATGACTTAAATTCTAAGTTTGATTTGAGTTATTCTGATCTTAACTTGTTTATATTTAAATTAAAATTATATAAAAACAATCAAAGTTCAAGTTCGGCTCAGGAGCCACTCGTGAATAATCGAATAAAATATTATAGATTCAAATTCAACTCAAAAAAATTATCAAATATGTTCAAGTTTAGCTCAAATTAGATAATTTCAAATACAAATCAAATATTTATATATATATTTCACAGAGACTCTAGCACGCCAAGGTTGAGTCAATCAAAATCCAATTGTTCCCACCATGACTTTTGCTTTTCCTTTTCCTTTTGCTTTTGAAGAGAGTCGTAGACGTTGACATGCATGCTGGAGCAGTCAACGCGACTGAAGACATGCATGGCATTGGCAAAGCACCGGTGTGTACTACGTTTCACATCATTATATTTTTTAACTTGAGTTTCATGGCTTTGAAGTGCCATGGACGAATATGACTTTAATTATCCTCGACAAGGTACACCCCTTTTTATTATAAATTGTCCTTGTTATCTTTTTGTTGGTTGCCACGATCGAGCAGGATTCCCAATATGATGCAGCATGCAATTGTGTGATTATAATGGACCCAATGCCTTCACAACCTATTAGCTGTGGCTTAATTAAGCTAACATAAACAACAAACATGAGTGTATTAGAATTGTGCTGAGCTCAAGAATGAGTGTGAGTCATGCTTGATCTTTTTGTTTTTTGTTTTTGTTTTGCCAAACATTAGTTGGGTGGAAACCTCCTCTCCAAGGTCATGTTTGGATAAACTCTCTTGACTTAGTGTTCCCATTAAGCAGCTTACCCGAGCAAAGGCATCCTTGTTGAGTTGTTCTTTTCGACCTCATCCTCTGATAATTCTTGATAACTGCAATCACCATACTCTGCGATCAATAACTGTCAGATGTACATCTTAGCCATTGCCTCGCCTGGAGGCTGACCCTTTTTCGTTGACTCAGTCGACTCTTGACTCGTGTGGCAGCCCACGTGGATCTTCTTCTTATCCGTTTATATAAGGGCAGATGAAAGTAAGTGAAGGTATAATTTTCTCTCACACATAAAGGTCTTTGTTCTCTCTCTCAATTCTTTTGTCTTTTCCTCGCGCACATGCGAGCTTCACTCTCAGCCCGGAGTTGATTTGATCGTTGGAGGAGTCACGTTGATCGCGTCAATGCCCATTAATGAATGTTAACGCATAGGATCATATATTCCACTGAGAGATGAGTAGAGGAACAAGAAGAAAGGAGGGAAGGGAGAGACCTGAGCACGAAGGAAAGCCATCAAGTTTGATAAGATATCCAACCTCAAAGATTTGTGTGTGTTTTTAAACTTAATGGTAGATTATTACTATCAGATTTTTTTGTATATCTTCAAATAATACATGTGCGTTCCATTAGATAAGATAGAGGAATTGATTAGATATATTATTCTTGAGAAAATGAAGTTGGGGAGATTGATTAGTAAAATAAAGTGGGAAATATTAAAAGTGATTAAAATAAACTAAGTATGAATTAAATAGGCTAAGTATGTCAGACAAATAGTCAAGTTGAATTAAAACTAAGGATAGCATGAGTCATAGATATGAGCTAGCAAGTTAAACATGTGAGAGTAAAGTATATCAGCTAGATTCAAAGGAACTAGACAAATCGAACCAAAGATAAGACATAAATCAATTAGGGCAAGTGGAATAACAAGCTAAATGAGAAGTCTTCCGAGCAATGGTGCAGCGGTAAGATGCTTAGTGGTTTATTCAAATATTCACGATTCAAATCTTAACTACGATACACTGTAGGACATTTTCCTCCAATGAAAGTAGGATACTTCAAATTCAAGGGTCAAAAAATTTCATAAAATGTTCTTGATAGAAAAAAATATGAGTGAAAGATTCCACTGAATTGAATTTGATCCATAAATCTAAGAAATAGTGAGAATTCTTGATCTCTCTTAATATTTCTCTCAATTTGATGATCCAGAATTTGAATTGATGTCTCTTCATTGATATTTAGATCCCCTCCGACGAAGATTGTATTTGAACTAGAATTTATTTATTTCGAATAGTAAAAATTAAATACTTAGATTACAAAGAGAGATGGGTCAATCAAGTAATTGCTATTAAGTTTTTTTAAAAAATTTTCATCCATGCCAATTTTTTTCACTTATATCTTTTTCCTTTTTTTTTGAGTTGGGACGAAGAAAATAAAAAGACTTCCATTATTTTTATTATCTTCAAAATGACATCTTCCCCTTTTTTATTTTCAAAATATCTTTATTTCAATATTATTGTAATAGCTTTTGTTAAAATTATTGCGTGTAGTAATTTAGGACATATATACAAGTAATTTTAGTCAAATTACTCTATATTATATTAATTTTAAAATAATTTTGACTAAATTAAATAATTTTAATTATATTTAACTAATTTTGATATGAAAAAAGACATTCTAATATAATATTATTTTTCAATCAAGTTGGAGCAATTTTATGTCGGTGCAATCGCCCTCGTCCAATGTTTGTTTAAGTTGATCAAGTTCGAGTTGACTTCAATTAGGATTTCGATGTTTGATCAATATGTTAGTTGGTTGAGCGAAAATTTAAGTAGATCAAGGTTGATTAGATATTTGATAAGATATGAAAAATCCAAATGAGTCATAGTTAACCAAATACTTAATAGTCGAAAGTCCAACAGGAAGTTGGCACGAGACGTAAAGTCCAGGCAGGTCAAGACTGATCGGATATTCGGCAGCGAAGAAATCCTGGTAGGTTAAGGTTGATTGGATGCTAGGCAACGAGAAAGTTCTGATAGGTCAAGATTGATCTGATGCCAAACAACGGAAAGTTTTGACAGGTCAAGGTTGATCGGATGTCAAGCAAAAGAAGTCCTAGTGGTTGAGGTCAATTGGATACCAGACAAGACGAGAATTCGAGTTTGGTAAAGCTGAAATAGGACTATTAGTCGATTGATAGAATGTATTGATCGATTAATGGATGTAAAATCTTAAAATAGAATTGCTATAGTAATTGTGCTATAATAACTATGCCACAATAATTTGCGACAGCGATCATGAACAGTAACTTATTGCAGTAATCATAAATAATAATTTGCTACAATATCAATCGACTAATGACTATAGAAATCGAATAGAGCTAATTGATTTAGCTGTTCGACTCGACTGATGACATCAGTCGATTGATGTTTGATATCAGTCAGCTAATGTCAATCAGGAATTGATTGATCACGATGTTGATATAGTGTCTTGGAGTCGCAACGACATTTTCAAAGCGTGGAGCACTTGAATAGGTGTTGTCGAATAGTCGTGAATGTTGTCTTAAGGTTTCTATTCGAGGGTGCTTATATGGACCTTTTCGGGCACCTGGATACCTTTTCGGGCGCCCCACTGTGGTCTATCTGATCCATTGTAATCACTGACTTAGCCATCTCCGGACGTCTGGATCCTTTCCGGGTACTTGGAATGCTGACATGGTGATTATAGGATCAATCTTTGCTTCGCTGTGTCTTATCCTTCCTCGGATGCTTGGACTGTTCCAGGCACCTGTAGGCTGTGGTGTCCTTGTTGATCAGGACTTGTCACCTCATCCGCCTCGCTGGCCCAAAAAAGTGATGCCTGAGCACCTGAATCCCTTCCGGGTGCTTGGAATGCTGACATGGTGATTACAGGATCAGTCTTTGCTTCGCTGTGTCTTATCCTTGTTTGAGCGCCTAAACTGTTTCAGGTGCCTAAAGGTTGAGGTGTCCTTGTAAATAAGGACTTGTCATCTCATCTGCCTCGCTGGCTCAAAAAAGTGATGTTCCGCCGCCTGGAGCTTATTGGGCCACCTAAACCCTCTGGACATTTGGATCCAATAGGGGTGCTCAGAACCTCCTTTGTTGATTTTCCTTTAAACTTGCTTTTCTGCATCACAGAGTTAGAGAAATACAAGTATAATTCAAGAAATTAAGTCACTTTTACAATTGTCTGATCTTGACTTTTAGATTTCTTGTAAAATCCTAGGTCAGACCGACATGTACTATTTCCTTCAAGGGAACGCGCCCTCACCCACTCATCTCAGAAGATTTTACTTGTCTGCCAAACATACGATCCAAACCTGTTTGAACTTCCTGCTCAACATCCGATCCTCTGACCTAGACTTTCCTTTCATTGTCCGATCTTCATTGACCCATCAACCTGCTAGACGTCTAGTCCACTGACCTGCCTAGACTCCCCTATCTGGTATTTTTGATCTGTCAAGTCTTCCTTGCTCAGTCCCACTAACCAGAACTTCTTTGCCTAATCTGCAGCTAGGACTTTATCTTGCCTATCCTCCAGCTAAGACTTTCCTATGCTATTTGCATACTCAGATCAGCTTATCTCATTAGTCCACAATTTAATCTTAACTTTGAACCTTTTGACATTATCAAAATATAGGTTCAATTATCTGGTGCTCTCTGCACCAACAATCTCTCCCTTTTTATTATGACAATTTAGTTTAAAGTTAAGTATCGAATAGATAGAAACCATTTTGAAAGCATTTTTAAAGTTGAACATCATTAAACAAAAAACTCCCCTTTAATTCAATTTCTCTCTCTAAAATTAACGTGGTCTTTTTAGCTTAATTTTTGAAAATCACTTAACTTTTGAAAGAACATGAAGAGATTTTTTTCTCTCCTCTTAAATTAACATGGTCTTTTTAGTTTGACTTTTGAAAATCACTTAACTTTTGAAAGAACATGAAGAGATTTTTTCTCTCCCCTAAATTAACGTGGTCTTTTTAGCTTAACTTTTGAAAACCACTCAGCTTTAAAAAAACTTAGTCTTTGTGTAAGAAAACTTAGTCGTTTAAAAGAAAAGCATAAAAAAGCTCAGTAGCTTTAGTTTGGAAAACACTTTAAAATTGTTGAAAATGTGAATGGAAACAAAGAAATGGAAGGATGGAGAAAACCCTCATATAGAGGAGTTTTAGTCCCACATTGGTAGTTGAGTGGCAACTTAATTGGTTTATATTGTATCACAAGCATTGATGTTGTGAATAAATGCATGGGGAGAGGCTCTCTCTCATGCATGGGTGTGCAAGGGGAGTGCAAATCCAGGGCTCAGATTGCACTACCCGCAAGACAACTTGTGTAGGTCGAATGTCGGATTGGTCTGCGAATAATTTGCCCAAGTGGATCAACCAATATTTTGCCATCCCGTTCCATTTTTGTAACGAACAAGTTAATGACTTGGCATTTAAACGATCGAGTATTATTACTGATGTTTCAAATTAAGCCATTAATCTCCAATTAATGGAAGATATGTTGTGAGGTTATAAAAGAGGAAGCGATGGGAGACCATGTTATAATTAGCCCTTAGTGTCAATTCGGATTGAGTTGGACTCGAGTTGGACTCAAGTCAACTCAAATTGTGTGAGACTCGAGTTGAACTCAAGTCACACAAGTCAATTCGAATTCATCAAAAAAGATTATCATGCATCTCACCTTAAAAGAAGAGAAAGATTATCATGCATGAGATGCATGATCTTCATTAAAAGAAGAGAAAGATCTTTATGCATGAGATGCATGAGAGTTAATAAAATATTAATTCCTTAGATCACTAAAAGCCAAAAACCCTTCATCCCATGGTGGGATATAAAAAGGGGTGAGAGGCTCTTGATGAAGGACTTCTTGATGCTCTTGATCTCCCTCTTCCTCTTCTCTTCTACCACCTTGGTCGAACCCTATCTTGTGGCTAGCACCACAGTTTGGTTCTTCTCCATCTCAGTGTTCGTGTGGATACCGTGGAGGCGCGAACACACTGATCGTGCTGAGATTCGTGAACCTTTGAAGGCAAGAGTTGCTGTCGAGATTGTGAAGGACTCGCATCAAAGGTAACCTCGATTCTAGTAGGTAGAATCGTCAAACGAGTATATTTTTCGCATGGATCTTCTGGAGGGATCCTATTTTCCGCTGCGTTATATGCGATTAAAATCAGTTTTTCGCGCGTATAGATCCCTACAGACCACAGGTATACTATTCTCGATCCTAACTTCCCTTTGCTCTGCTTCCCCTAGTGATAACCTTTGGGTGTAATCAGTTCACCGGGAACGATCTGTGCTTGATCGTTTCTCCGATCCTGTCATTGTATCCTAGAAAATAGACATTCGTCGTGTCCTCTAAGTACCGCCGGAGGGGACGAATCTGTTTTAAGGAAACTGCGTTGAACGTAGGCCTCGGCATCATCCGTCTTGGCACTCGACGTCATGGTCTCGGCTCTCGGCCACTCGACGTCTCAAACTTAGCGTCTCAGCTCTCGGCTCTCGATGTCTCGGACTCGGTGACTCGGCTCGGCAACTCGGCCACTCGTCTCGACAGTCGACTCTCAACTCAATACTCGACACTCGACCACTCAGCTCGGCAACTCGGCCATTCATCTCGGCAGTCGGCTCTCTGCTCGACACTCGGCAGTCGACCTCTCGGCTCGGCAACTCAGCTACTCATCTCGGCAGTCGAGCACTCGGCACTCGGCGTCTCGGCACTCGGCTCTCGACACTCAGCTCTTGGCAGTCGAGCTCTCGACCACTCCGCTCTCTCCGGCAAAGATTGTCAACAGTCTTAAAATAGAATCGTATCTACTGCGATGGCTGTGGACCAAGTTGAGATGACAGTAGCAGAGACAACTACTCAACAGGTGCAGATAACGACTCCTACTGTACCGATTGGGTCAGTCCCAATCAATCATGCCGAGAAGCCAGAGAAATTCATAGGAATGAATTTCAAGAGGTGGCAGTAGAAAATGTTTTTCTACTTGACCACTCTTAATCTGGCTAGGTTCTTGACTGAAGAACCACCCAAGGTACTGTTTGGCAGATGCGTTATATAATGTATACTGCATAAAGAAGTCGACTAAGGAATTATGGGAATCCTTAGACCTGAAATATAGAACAGAGGATGTGGGGGCCAAGAAATTTGTTGTTGGCCGGTTCCTGGACTTTAAAATGGTGGACTCTAAGACGGCGATCAGCCAAGTCCAGGAGCTTCAGGTGATCCTGCACGAGATTCACTCAGAAGGCATGGTGCTGAGTGAGACTTTCTAGGTGGCAGCGATCATAGAGAAGCTCCCTCCCGGCTGGAAGGACTTCAAGAATTATTTGAAGCACAAAAAAAAAAGAAGATGAATATCGAGGAGCTCATCGTCCAACTCCGGATTGAGGAAGACAACAGGAGCTCAGACAAACGATCATTCACTCAGTCAGTGGTCAAGGTCAATGTTGTTGAACATGGCGAGGGCTCAAAACGGAAGAAATCAAAGTATTCCAAGATGGAGCCTAAAGGAGGCATTAGCAAAACGAAGTTCACAGGGAAATACTTCAATTGTGACTGTGTTGGTCACAAATCTTCAGACTGCAAAAAGCCAAAGAAGCATGAGGCTAATGTCAGCGAGGGGCCGGATATGGATCTCTGCGCCGTCATTTCTGAAGTGAACCTCATCGGTTCGAACCCTCAGCAGTGGTGGATTGATACAGGAGCCACCAAACATATGTGCTATAACAAGGAGCTTCTCCACGACTTTGAAGAAGTTAAAGACGGAGATAAAATGTATATGGGGAATTCAGCAACCTCGGAGATCAAGGGTCGTGGAAAAGTGGTGCTGAAGATGACTTCGGGCAAGGATTTAATTCTGAACAATGTGTTGTATGTTCCGGAGGTTCAGAAGAATCTAGTGTCCGAATCACTTTTAAGCAAACATGGCTTTTGCATTGTATTTAAGTCAGACAGGGTAGTGTTGTCCAAGAATGGAATGTTTGTAGGAAAGGAGTATGAAAATGATGAGTTTTTTAAGCTTAGTGTGATGGCCATTAAGCCTAAGATGAATAAAAATGAAAGTTCTTCCTCTTATATGCTTGAGTCATCTGTGTTGTGGCATAGTAGACTAGGTCATGTTAATTACAATTTGATATGAAAATTAATTAACATGCAAAACATTCCGACATTCCTACTTGACCCGAAACAAAAGTGTAGTTGAAGCGAAGATGACAAGGTCATCTTTTCAACATGTTGAAAGAAATACAGAACCACTCAGTTTAATCTATACAGACGTGTGCGACCTAAAAGGGGTTCCAACACATGGTAGAAATAAATATTTTATTACTTTTATAGATGATAACACAATTCTGTTATGTGTATCTTCTAAAAAGTAAGGATGAGGCTATAGAGAAATTTATTCTCTATAAAACTGAGATTGAAAATCATCTTAATAAGAAGATTAAGGTGGTTTGAAGTGATCGAGGAGGTGAATATGTTTCACCATTCGCTGAGTTTTGTGTTGAACATGGAATCAGACACAAAACAACGACTCCATATACTCCTTAGCAAAATGGTGTTGCTGAGAGGAAAAATCATACTTTAAAAGAGATGATGAATGCTCTTTTATTAAGTTCTGGGCTACCAGAAAATTTATAGGGAGAGGCTGTGCTGACAGCAAATTACCTATTAAATAAGGTATCCCAGAAAAATATAGACAAGAGCTCTTATGGATTATGGAATGGTAGAAAGTCATCCTATAAATACTTACGAGTGTGAGGGTGTCTTACTAAGGTATTGGTACCTAATATAAAAAGGGTCAAAATAGGACCAAAAACTATTAACTGCATATTCTTAGGATATGCACAGAATAGTAGTGCTTACATATTTTTAGTGTATGAATCACTAATATCATAAATACATAAGAACTCGATAATTGAATCGAGAAATGCCTCATTCTTCAAGATGTGTTTCCGTATAAGACTAGAAAGGAAGCAAGTTCCTCAAAGAGGACCTTTGCAACACAAGAAGAACATGAGGGTGAACTAGAAGAGGTAGAGCTTAGACGGAGTAAAAGAGCTCATGTGGAAAAATCCTTTGGATCGGATTTTATCACTTTTATGTTGGAAAGTGAACCACAGAATTATACAGAAGCTCTAAGATCTTCTGAAGGACCTCACTGGAAAGAAACAATTGCATCTGAAATCACTTCTATCTTACAAAATCATACTTGGATCTTGTAGATCTTCCTCTTGGAAGTAAGTCATTAGGTTGTAAGTGGATTTTTAAGAGAAAAAGAAAATCGGATGACACAATAAATAGATACAAGGGTAAATTAGTAATTAAGGGTTACCGATAGCGTGAAGGCCTTGACTATTTTGATACATATACTCCGGTATCAAGAATAACCTCTATTAGAGTGTTATTAGCAATTGCCACATTGTGGAAGTTGGAAATACATCAAATGAATGTGAAGAATGCTTTTCTCAATGGAAATTTAGAAGAGAAAATCTACATGGAACAACCTGAA
>NW_027432601.1:0-3406 GCF_044706935.1 Curcuma longa
GGACCTTCTCCGTCGTAGGTGGGGGACCGGACGGAGGAGTTGAGTGCGGTAAGATTTTCAGGACCTGCAAGCACAAGAAACGTGAGTAGGAAGGCCAGGGGGATGCCCTGGCGCGACCACTCCGACGCTCAAGTCAAGGACGGCGGGAGGAAGAAGATGAACAGTAACAGAAAGAGCTTGAGCGTTAAGAGGAGTAGGAGTCGAAGAAGCTACCTGTTGAGGAGGGAGTGGTCGTTTTAAGGGGAGATGAGCGTGTATACCTGTCACGTCATCATTTAAGGAATATCTCATCATGATTAATGAGGTGTCAGGAACAATCAAGTTCCTTGTCCCATCGTCGGTAAGTAGTCATCTTGTCATGGTCCATGCGGGTGTCAGAGGGATGGCGGTAATAAATGGAGGTGTGGGCTTGTCAGAGGTCATGATGGGATATGCCAGGGCACTGTGGGGCGATCCGACGATTCGGCTTGATGGGAGGTTTGAAGGGCAAGGGCGGTGACCGGCTAGCGCGCGCGCAGAGCCTGCGACGGTGCCTCTGGCACGTGCGTAGCTCGAGCCAGCGCACCACGCATGGCAGACGGAGCAGCGCAGAGCAGGGCACGCGCAGAGCCTGCGACGGTGCCTCTGGCACATGCGTGGCTCGAGCAGACAGCGCACCACGCATGGCAGACGGAGCAGCGCAGAGCAGGGCAGGACATGGCCGAATGGGGACATGGCCGAATGAGGACATGGTCGAATGGAGACATGGCCGATGGGGACATGGCCGAATGAGGACGTGGCCGAATGGGGACATGGCCGAATGAGGACATGGCCGAAGTGGGAGTATGGCCGAATGAGGATATGGCCGAATGGAGATATGGCCGATAAGGACATGGCCGAATGGGACATGCGCCGAATGAGGACGTGGCCGATGGGGACATCGCCGAATGAGGACATGGCCGAATGGGGACATGGCCGAATGAGGACATGGCCGAATGGAGACATGAGATGGCCGAATGGGGAGGCCATTCAATCGCTCATGCTGAAGGCCGAATGTGATGTCATTCAATGGCTTCCTCGAACGAGTAGAGAGAGAGAGAGCACTTGGTCAATCAAGCCGAAAGATGCCGCCGATGGGCCTTTGGGTGAGACCAGGATCGGACTCGAGTAGAACCAGGGGGACCTCATGGGTTATTCCTGTAACATAAGCCTCCCCGCTAGTCTAGTCGAAGGAAGCATAAGTCGAACTGACTAGATTGAGTCGTTGCTCGAACTGACTAGACTACACCTGCATGACACCGTTCCACTTGGTGTATGGAGGAGAGGTCGTAGTGCCAATGGAGGTAGGAGTCCCATCAGACAGGAGAAGGCTCTACGACCAACAAACGGTGAACACCGCAGGATGGAACTAGACCTTGTCACGGAAGACAGAGATTGAGCCGCCTCTCGACTCACAGCCTACCGACAGGACGTGCGCCACCTACAGGCGAGTGATCCCCAGATCCTTCCAAGTAGACGACTTAGTGTGGAAGAAGGCGAAGCCGGCGGGCGACGTGGGCAAACTCGAGCCGCCATGGGAAGGCCCTTACAGGGTGAACAAGAAGACGAGCTCTGGCGCCTACTACCTCATCGATCCTGATGGCAAGGACTTGATCAGGCCATGGAACGCCACGCATCTCCGGCCTTTTCATACTTAGCATCTTTAAGCGCCAAACTTCACTGTATGTCTTATTGCATTTCCTATACTTAATAACAGTGATGCTTCTACAGGTCCTCCCCATGCCAAAGCTTTTTTTCGGCCATTCGACACTACTCTCCCGACTCGGACATAGTCGCGGATTGAGACAATTTAAGTCTCGGACCTACGCCATCGACATTATTTAGGTCTACCAGCATACGCGATCTATTTAGGTCTCGGACCTCCGCCATCGGCACCACTGCAGGTCAGGCCAACGCCTGTCTCATCCCTCGTCATCGCCATCACCCTACCGATTCCGAAGTGGTAACGGATCAGGCTTTGGGGTCCGGCCCCTCCAGTCACAGCACTCCTTCCGCACAAGTGAGCCTAGGTTTGGATCGCTATAGCCATTGCTCACGTCTGCCTCCCTTCATAATCCGACGAGAGCTCAGCCCTCTTCCCTGGACACCCGGACTAGTCAAGGCATGAAGCCGCGCTGTCTTTTTTGCTTCATCGCCCGCTTGGCGACTCGGAAACAGCACACAGTCGGCCATCCCGCTAGCCGTTCGAACGACTCGCTCACCACTTGCCGGCATGCCTCACTCCGCCGGGCATAGTTGAATCCGAATGACCAAGGCACACGGTCTCGGACATAGCCCCCTCACCGTGCTAGAACAGGGCTTAGCTTTCTCGCGGTCTCCTCTCAAGCTAAGCTTCACTCATCTCTTCTCTAAGGCTTGACCCCACTACTCCTCCAACTTAGACCCGGATATGCATCAGCCGAGAAAACACAAAGAGCAGGGAAAAATAAAAAGAGTACCAACAAGGGGATAATCCGAGGGGCCCTTGGTCGAACTCGAGTCCAAGCCTGGTCCCACAGATGGCGCCAAAAATTGTTCCGATTGAGAAGTGTTTCTGGACATGTCACCGGACTTTCCTCACCGTAGAGGTGGAACATAAGGATGAGCAGAAAGCGGCCTGAGTTTCAGGGACCTGCGAACGAGAGAACGTCAGTAAGAAGGTAAGGGGTACCCTGCGCAAGGACCAGCCCGACGCTCAATCAGGGATGGCGAGAGGAAGAAGAAGGTGAACAGTAAGAGAGGTTCTTGAGCGTAAAGAAGAGAAGAAGAAGTTAAGAAGTTGAGAGAGAGTTACCTGCTGAAGAGATTGGTCGTTTTAAGGAGAGGATGAGCGTGCATACCTGTCACGTCAGGTGTCGGGAACAATCGAGTTCCTTGTCTCATCGGCGGTAAAGTGTTATCTTGTCACAATCCCGTGCAGACAGCAGAGCGATAGTATTGATTAATAGGGGCGTGGACTTGTCAAAAATCATGATGGGACATATCAGGGCACGAAGGGTGCTTTGTCAGTTGGGTTTGAGTGAGGTGAGGGCCTTCGGCGTGGAGGTGCTTCGGAGGTTCGAAGGTTGAATGGAGATGTAATCCGAATGAAAGAGGAGAAGGTAGGATCGAATGGCTGAATGGGCGATTCGGTCAATAGATGACTGAATGGATGATTCGGTCAGTAGATGACCGAATGGACGATTCTACTGAGGTGGGGTCGAATGAGTGAATGGTCAATAGATGACTGAATGGACGATTCGACTACAAGGTGGCTGCAAGGGTACACGCCTATACTCCAAGTGACTTAGCCAATCAAGCTCACAGATTCGGCTGGCTGGGCCCTTGGAGTGGGACCAGGCTTGGACTCGAGTCTCGACCAGGGGCCCCTCGGATTGTCCCCGTAACA
>NW_027432602.1:0-1733 GCF_044706935.1 Curcuma longa
TACCCAGATCAATCAATTAATCTTACCCATTGTGTTTAAAGATTGATTTGTGAGAGTAAATAAGAGAGAAATCTATTCATTTTACAATTGATATTATAGTAGGTCTTTAAGTAAATCTTCATTTTTTTTTTTTTTGCAAAAGATAGAATTTGCCACCATCCTACACGGTCGGTCTCATGATCATCTATGAGAAGGTAAATCGAAAAACTACAGTTAATTGATACAGTCCACAACTGGTGTCACGAGTGAATCTCAAATTGAAATTTATAATCGAAAACCCTTAGCTCACAAACAAATGAAGTACAGGGGTCACGAGTCATATTTTCCAATAATTAATAGAAAATTTGTCTAAATCAAGCTAAGATGTCGTTCTATTTTAGGTTTTTATATAAAAATGAGGTTTTGATGTTTTTCAACGAAATGTAAATGAAAGACCAGTAAATGAATGAGGAATGCAAGCTTTACCAATTTAGAAATACATCTATTGAAACAAAATATGAGAGGAATTAAAGATACCTAATCTAAATTCAACACAAACTAATTGAATGCACTTTCCTAACACCCACAGTTCAGAATCTGATCTGTAACCCTGATACAAGGCTGATACAGAACAGTAAATTGTTGAAACAGAATATCAAAAAATTGGCCGAAGAAAAAACCTATTGAAATCAAAGATTCAACAAAGTAATAACTAATTAAGCAATGCAATTCAAACCAATCAGACAACGTAAGATCCGAAAACACCAAGTTTAGAATTAGAAAAATAAAACAGAAACAGACTGAAAGAAATGAAATCCACAGCAGTAACAAAATTCAGACTTGGATCTTGAAACTTCCCTTACAAACCAGCATCAATCTTGCCGTCACACAAGATTTAATTGAACATTATAGATCCCAAACAAATCTCTATCGACCTTTGTCTGATTTAGATCAGAATCAACTCTGGTAACTACGTATCAGAGACCCTTGACTACAGAATAGAGCTTATTCAGATCTACAAACCCAGCTTGAAATCCTTTAGATCGCCTGTAATTCAATGCTTGGAAACCATCAGTAGCCTTCTAAGAACCCCTCAGAATATCACTGACAGCTCCGATCGTCGTGAATCCACAGATCTCAGCTGGAAATCGTCGCGGACATGAACCTCTGATGAAACCCTCATCGAAAGATCCAGCTCCAATTCGATGCCAACTTGAGGTCGAAGACGCTTGATAGGATCTGGAAACTAGCTTGGAAGGAAAAATCTCAAAGATCGCCGAAGAAAAATGCAGAGAAAATGAAGGAGAAGTCGCAGCTTGAAGATGAATAGTGTTAGTGATTTTTTGGTTACTGTCGCTTCTCGTTAACGAAGGGGTACTGTAGCTAGCCGCGTCCGTCGACTTGGTTCAGCCCGAGTCAACCCTGGTTCAGCCGATTTCATCCATTTAAGCTCCAATTAGCCTAATTTCAGCTCCAATCGAATCCAAATCTTGATCATGAAGTTTTGAATCTATCGAATCAACCAATTTTGGCTTGACTCGATCTCAATTTGGCTCGATCGTGGTTCAATTTGGACCCTACAAAGAATTAAGCTCAATTAATACCAAATTAACCATTAAATCATAGAAATTAGATTAATCATCCAAAAATACATCATGTCACAAATGCAATTCAATTATGTCAATTAAACATTTAATTGTTCACAAAAATTTTTAAAATGATCCATCAAAATACCCTAAAACCCTAGCTCATCA
>NW_027432603.1:0-2256 GCF_044706935.1 Curcuma longa
CAATCCGATCCCTCGCCGCTGCCGCTTCGGCATGCGGCAACCGCCGGCCGCCGCGTCACATCTGATGAACTCGCCGACGCACATCCCCGCACCGGATTCCAACGAATTCGACCGCGATTTGGCTCGGTGAATCGCCTGCCAATGTCGAGCGGCCGATTCCGGCCAAATCGCGTCGGAATCCCGCCAAATTCCGGCCGGAGACATTCCGGCCGGATTCGGTGCAATTTGGCCCGAATCGGCCGCTCGACACTGACAACTGATTCCGGCCAAATCGCGATCGGTTTCCGGTCAAATTCCGGCCGAAGATCGGCCGAGGAAGAACCGCCCACATCTGAAAGTTTCGAGGGGGATTGTTGGGTTGCAAAGGTGCAAACATAGTCTCACATATAAAGTACATGGAAAAAATCATGGGGTTAAAAAGATGGAAGGTATCTCCATTGGAAGTGAGGCCTCTTGGGAGAGCCCTAAGAACAAAGCCATAAGGATTTAGGCCCAAAGTGAATAATATCATACCATTATAAAAGATATTTTGATTCCATCAATTCTAACAATCAAGAAGCTGAGCCATCCTCTGAGAACATCAACCTGCCCTTGTCATTAGTGGCAAAAGTCGAGTTGTGGAGTACTTAGCTTCAACATCAACACACGCAACACATGCATCAACCTTATTCGCGTTTGAAAATGAACAGAGTTGAACATTCGATCGATTTTTAATTAGAAGGAAAAAACAAAGACTTTAGTACTGCAAGATTCATACGTATATATATATATATATATATATGTTTATCTAGATGCCTCATCAGCCTAATTAATCTACAAATACACATATATAGCTATCAAATCTGACGCATGCAGCTGTACTAGAAGACACTGTATGTTATTTATATATCGATCCAATAAATTTGAAGTATAATTTATTTATATTTTGATAAAGTACTTACCTCTAAAATATTCATTTATAATAAAATTTAAATTTAAATTTAATTAATTTATATATCGATCCGACGCTGCAGCGGTTGATCTTGGTTGTTGGTTACATTTGCATGCCGTAGAGACAAGGGAAACGGTGTCACTGCCGTGGTTGAAATTAAGCCTGTTTTCCTGAATTTGTATTTATTTATTTATTTATTTTTCTTAATTTCCTTTAACAAAATTCTTTTAAATTTTAAATTTATTTTCAGCGAACTTACTGTACTTTTACACTCTTATCCAACTTTCAAAATTTTCATGCTGCTTGAAATTCCAATGTCTTGTTATTTTACCTTTTTACGTATACACGAAGCGTGTTCTATAGTAAATGAAAAGCAGTATAGTTTGAGAATTTCTTCTTTTTATGCCTTATTTTTTCTAACGTCCTTTTTGATCTTTTATATATGAAAAGGATATATACAGTAACTCATATATAATTATTTAACTACCCCTTTGATACATTATTTTTATTATTATCTTCAGTTTATATCTCTCATCTAAATATTAAATAATTGAAGGCACATGATAATATCTACAAAATCATAGCCCTGCTATATAGGTACAATACCATAATTATTGCAATGTAAATAATAGATAAATATAATTAAATTCGTATTGTAGCTGCTACTAAATCATAATTACCATACCATAAATATTTTTAAACATATATTTGACCGATTCAAAATTTAAACAGAAAATAATAATAAAAATAACATATAAGTTACTAATGGAGTGGAATAATCTTTGAATCCTTTAAAATTAAAACAAAATGAGGGCACTTTTTTTTTAAAATTTTTTGTTTGTTTTTTTTCCGTAGGTTGCAGGGGGGGTCTGCCGTCATGATATCGATGGCAGAGGAACAGTAGATCCTTTCCATGACGCAGGAATAGTTCACCAGACATCTGTATCGACTCATTTATTTCGATACCTCTCAATCTGTGAGGTAGTTAGTGCCAAGAAAATAATAATAATAATAAACAACGAACTCAATTAAGTTCTTCATCGATACAAATTAGAAGGGTTTTTTTTTAATTATTAAAATATTATATTATTTTTTTAAAAGATATTCTAATTCTGTTATTCAATCCTATATAATTATTTTATTAATTATAATAATTATTATTTTTCATCTAAATTTTAAATCCGTATTATAATAGTTATGATTTTATAATTATTATTATATACATATTTAATATTTAATCTGTTCAAAAATATTCATCTTATATCAATTATGGTGTTGTAGTTAAATCGTAATAGTTACAATATGTATTTACTCTTGTTCATTTA
>NW_027432604.1:0-5387 GCF_044706935.1 Curcuma longa
CGACCCGATCCCTCACCGCTGCCGCCAGGGGCGGCTCAAGCTCACGGAGGGCCCTAGGCGAAATTTTTTTTAAAATGATTGTTATTATTTTAAAAAATTTTCTCTCACTCTTTTTTATTCGGACTTAGACCGACAATGGTGGGTTTAAAAATTTTTTAAAATAAATTAAAATTTTAATTTTAAAAATAAATTTTTTATATAAAATTAAATATTTATTTACTCTAATAATGAACTATCTACTAACAATTAATAATAGAACAGAAATAAATATTTATTTACTCTAATAATGAACTATCTACTAACAATTAATAATAGAACAGAAATAAATATTTATTTACTCTAATAATGAACTATCTACTAACAATTAATAATAAAATAGAAATAAATATTTACTTTAATAATGAACTATCTACTAACAATTAAAAATAAACAGAAATAATTTACCTTGGTAGTCCGTCAAACGATCCACTGCCCTCGAATGATTCGTCAAAAGACTCGTAGAACAGCTGGATCAAACACAAAAAATTACTATCTAAAAACTAAATCTCAACAACAATAATATTGAAAAAAGTAAAAGAAACTACCGGATCGGCTTTGACTGTTTGAGTAAACAGCAATCAGACGAACTGTAAACAACAATCCGAAGTCCGAAGTCCACAAGGTATCTATGAGGTTCATCAAGTTTGAAGATGATCAATAATGCAAAGTTTATTCACATTGGCTTTGTTTGAAGATTTTACTCACAGAACAGGTTGCATGGCCATTGATTAGGAAATATAAAATATAAAACAAAGATTATTATCTTTGTGCCACAATCTACAGGATTTCTCTTCCAGTTTTAGTATACAAAAATGTGATGCTTAACTATTACTTTATCCTAATTTCTTTTGTAAGGTAGTCTATGATAAGGATCAAGACAAGAAGAAGATAGTGCTAATCATAGTCAAGCAAATTGCATAAATCATATACCAGTATGAGCAACTATGCTTATGTCCATATTTCTAGGCTCCAACATAGGTACTCAGTTGATTAAATTTCTAGGCATGGCAACTCAAATTTCTTTTTGAAACAAAAAAGAAGAGAGATTAAAATTAGAAAAGGTAGCGTACTCAAATTCTTGATTATTTTTTCCTAACCAATCCCACCAGTTTCAATTGAATTTTCAATATTCTAATCATAATTTTTTGATTGATCATTTAATGTTACAAATTTAACAAGACAGTATTAAGGACCTAGTAAGCCCCTCTAAGAATTAATAGAATCACTATATGTAGCATGAAATTAGCAAGGTCCTATGCAAATTTCAAGATGTTGTGTAAACAATACTTAAACCATTCAAAAGCATCTTATGGTTTACCAAAAGAAAGTATTCTATTAGGGTATTTATGATGTCAAAGTGAGCACAATGTAAGGCAAGCCAAACGCATTGTAAGGCAAGCCAAACGCAAGCCTACACCATGAAAACCCTAATAAGGAGTTGATTGATCATGCCCAAAGAACAATGTCCTCATGGTCTAATTTGGATTAATAGACTTGAGGATCAATACCTCAACACTGATGATGCATTAAGAAAAATGGAGAATCAATCACTTTCGAAGAAAAAGGTGACGGCCAGAGGGGCGAGAGGCGAACCTTGCGGTTTCGCCGGCGAGGAAGACAGCCAGAGGGGCGAGCGGCGAGCCTCGAGGTTTCGTCGGCGTCGGCGAGGAAAACCGTCGAAGAAGACTAGAAGAGGGCTCGTCGAACGGACCGGACGGAGGTGCTCCGTGCTGTCTTGCGCCTCAGGGGCCCTCGCGTCGAATAAGTGGTTTCGCCGGCGTCGGCGAGACGGCGAGGAAAACCCTCAGGGAGATCGCGTCGGTAGACGGCAGGAGATGAAGCGTCGAAGTGTCGAACGGCGCGAGATCGGGAGGAGAAGGAGAACGCGTCGTTTCGAGGAGAGGGGAGATAAAGGGGATATCGGTATCGGGACGCAGTAAGATTTGATCGGATTTTAACCATTTATTATTTATTATCCCTAAATAATTTAAATTTTTTTGGGCCCCTTTTAATCCTGGGCCCTAGGCATAGGCCTTACCCGCCTATGCCTAAAGCCGGGCCTGGCTGCCGCTTCGCCATCCGGCAACCGTCGGCCGCCGCATCACATCCGATGAACTCGTCGGTGCACATCCCCGCACCGGATTCCGACGAATTCGGCCGTGATTTGGTCGGAAATCGCCTGCCAATGTCGAGCGGCCGATTCCGGCCAAATCGCGTCGGAATCCGGCCAAATTCCGATCGGAGACATTCTGGCCGGATTCTGGCGCAATTTGGCCCGAATTAGCCGCTCGACACTGGCAGCTGATTCCGGCCAAATCGCGGTCGGTTTCCGGCCAAATTCCGGCCGAAGACTGGCCGAGGAAGAACCGCCCACATCTAAAGTTTGAGGGGATTGTTGGGTTGCAAAGGTGCAAACATAGTCTCACATCTAAAGTACATGGAAAAAATCATGGGGTTAAAAGGATGGAAAGTATCTCCATTGGAATGAGACCTTTTGGGGAGAGTCTAAGAACAAAGCCATAAGGGCTTAGGCCCAAAGTGGACAATATCATACATACCATTGTGGAGATAGATTCTATCGATTCTAACAATTAAGACACTGAGCCATCCTCTAGAACATCAACCTGCCCTTGTCATTAGTGGCAAAAGTCGAGTTGTGGAGTACTTCAACATCAACACACGCAACACATCGATCAGCGCGTTTGAAAATGAACAGAGTTGAACATTCGATCGATTTTTAATTAGAAGGAAAAAACAAAGACTTTAGTACTGCAAGATTCATACGTATATATATGTTTATCTAGATGCCTCATCAGCCTAATTAATCTACAAATACACATATATGGCTATCAAATCTGACGCATGCAGCTGTACTAGATGTCACTGTATGTTATTTATATATCGATCCGATAAATTTGAAGTATAATTTATTTATATTTTGATAAAGTACTTACCTCTAAAATATTCATTTATAATAAAATTTAAATTTAAATTTAAATAATTTATATATCGATCCGACGCTGCAGCGGTTGATCTTGGTTGTTGGTTACATTTGCATGCCGTAGAGACAAGGGAAACGGTGTCACTGCCGTGGTTGAAATTAAGCCTGTCTTCCTGGATTTGTATTTATTTATTTATTTATTTTTCTTAATTTTCTTAACAAAATTCTTTTAAATTTTAAATTTATTTTCAGCGAACTTACTGTACTTTTATTCTACTCTCTTATCCAACTTTCAAAATTTTCATGCTGCTTGAAATTCCAATATCATACCTTTATTGTTATTTTACCTTTTTTACGTATACACGAAGCGTGTTCTATAGTAAATGAAAAGTATGCTTCTTGATTTATTCTGGTAGTCAGTGAAAAATTTCTATGGAATCTGATCGACCACCCCAAGAATTGAGTCCATAAGATTGACTGAGATTTATCATTTTTTTTATAGTAAATGAAAAGCAGAATAGTTTGAGAATTTCTTCTTTTTTTATGCCTTATTTTTTCTAACGTCCTTTTTGATCTTTTATATATGGAAAGGATATCTACTACTTAGTAACTCATATATAATTATGTAACTACCCCTTTGATACATTATTTTTATTATTATCTTCAATTTATATCTCTCATCTAAATATTAAATCGAAGGCACATGATAATATCTATGAAATCATAGCCCTGCTATATAGGTACAATACCATAATTATGTTGGACAATCTTTGCCGGAGAGATTTATATTTTATTGAATTACAATACAATTCAACTTATCTGTAGAGATGGCTTGAACTGATAATTTCAAACTGCCAACAAGGGTTGGTGTGTCCCGATTACCGATGCTAAATCAACCAAATGATTGAGTCGCCGAGTGTCGAATCGGGCGAGATGCTGAGTGCCGAGAGCCGAGACGGCCAAGTCACCGAGTGTCAAGTCGATCGAGACACCGAGAGCCGAGTCGGCCAAGTCGTCGAGAGCCGAGACAAGAGGTCGAGTGCCGAGAGTCGAGTCGAGGCCTGTGTTCAACGCAGTTTCCTTAAAATAGATCCGTCCCCTCCGGCGGTGCTTAGAGGTTACGACGGACGTCTGTTTCCCAGGATACAACGACAGAACCGCGCTAACCACCAAGCACAGGCAGATCACGGCGAACTGAGATAGTACTCGAATACTATCACGACAGAGAGGAAAGAAAGAGGGGACTATAGGTGGATTTCCTTTGAATTGAGTTCCTTTGCTTAAGACTAGGAGTCTTATATAGGTTCTCTCATCTAGACGTTACATTCATGCTAGACGTTACTTTTATGTCATTAATGCATTCTATACGTTTATGCATTCTATACGTTTCATGCAATATTAAATTGCATAAAAATATTTTCAAGTGGCAAAATGTTGGTTTATTCGTTTGGACAAATTTTGTCCTAACCGAGTCCGACATTCGATGTGTGCAGGTCGCACTCGCACACAAGTTGCCTTGCGGGTAGTGCAATCCGGGCCCTGGATTTGCACCCCCCTGCACACCCAGAGAGAGAGCCTCTTCTCATGCTTTTGTTCACAACATCAATGTTTATGACATAATATAAACCAACAACAATGCCTTGAAACTTCCAATGTGGGACTATATTCCCATTCACAAAGGAGTCTTCTCCTTCCACCACCTTTTATTTTCATTCAAATTTCCAACAAATTATTACAATGTAAATAATAGATAAATATTATTAAATTCGTATGGTAGCCGTTACTAAATCATAATTACCCTACCATAAATATTTTTAAACATATATTTGACCGATTCAAAATTTAAACGGAAAATAATAATAAAAATAATATATTAAAAAATAATTGGATAATTACATATAAGTTACTACCGGAGTGGAATAATCTTTGAATCCTTTAAAATTAAAACAAAATGAGGGCACTTTTTTTTTAAAAAAAAATTTTGTTTGTTTTTTTTCCGTAGGTTGCAGGGGGTCTGCCGTCATGATATCGATGGCAGAGGAACAGTAGATCCTTTCCATGACGCAGGAATAGTTCACCAGACATCTGTATCGACTCATTTATTTCGATGCCTCTCAATCTGTGAGGCAGTTAGTGCCAAGAAAAATAATAATAATAATAAACAACGAACACAATTAAGTTCTTCATCGTATACAAATTAGAAGAGTGTTTTTTTTTAATTATTAAAATATTATATTATTTTTTTAAAAGATATTCTAATTCTGTTATTCAATCACATATAATTATTTAACTATTTTTATTTTTCATTTAAATTCTAAATTGGCTAGTGTATTATAATAGTTATGATTTCGTAATTATTATTATACATATTTAATCTGTTCATCAATTATATAATATTTAGTAAATG
>NW_027432605.1:0-10568 GCF_044706935.1 Curcuma longa
GACTCGCGGAAAAAAAATGTGGAGGAGTCAAACGATCAGAACTTCCAGATTACGGGTCAGAAGAGGCAAGCTTAAGGATCAGAGTCTCGAGAGTCTTCAAAACGACAGAAGGGTAAGCGACCCTTTATGAGATACTTCGATTTCGAGGAAGACTGTGTGTTCCAGAGCAGCATCCGATTAAGGAAGAGATGTTGCAGGAGGCACATCATTCTAGATTTGCGATACATCTTGAGGTACTCATATGTATCGGAGTCTGAAACGCTCATATTGGTGGAACGACATGAAGAGGGATCATTGCATACTTTGTTGTGAGGTGTTTTGGGTGTCAGCAAGTGAAGGCTGAACACCAGAGACCAGCCGGGTTACTTCAAAAGATACCAATACCCGAGTGGAAATGGGAACATATTACGATGACTTTCGTTACAGACCTGTCTAGGACCTAGAAGGGGCATGATGCAATGTTGGTAATCCTTGTATTTGGTCAATACAGAATAAATTCTTGTGCACGTTATCTTTTTATTGTAGTTGGTTGGACATCTTAGAAATATTCATGTTGATTATTGTTGTTTATCCCCGATTTATGATACCGGTGATCAGTAGAGATTGTAGTACTTATGCATGTTAATTTAGCATAGTAATTGTTGGTTATTGTCGTTTGATCATCACATCATACGGGGTGCAATATGACGATTGCAATTTCTAATGTTGTGGGTCAATCGTCACTGATAGTTGGCCTAGTGGTGGCAAGTTATAGAATAGGTGGTTAGAAATTCCTTATTCATTGAACCATCGAGGGATGGTGGCGGTATGGTCTGTACGCAGCCAAATCAATGTCCTGGGTCTTGGTCACTATAGAGGGGTGATACTCAGAGGCGAGTATGGAGGACAGACATTGACTATGAGATGAATGTAGCTACATATGGCTACATATTGATTTGTCACTAGGTTACGTTGTTGTGGTGTTGGATTTATAGCAGTGTGGTGTCAGACACCTACAGCATTATATGTATATGAGTAATGGGACAAGGTTAGTGAGAGACAGTTGTTGGGTCCGCAGAGTATTTAGCAGGATGCCGAGCGTGTACGCGTTATCAGACGACGTATGTCAGAGGCTCAGGATCGGCAGAAGAGTTATGCGGATCCTTGACCATAAGGAGTTGCAGTTGCGGAACAAAACTATTCGACTTGTAAAAGTCGGGTGGCAGTACCATACAGATGAGGAAACTACTTGAGAGTTGGAGAATACTATCCGGACTCGATACCCTCATCTATTTACGTGAGGTATGATTTTAATTGATATGGTATTCCTGCACCGTAGTATAAAGGAAGTAAATTTGGGGATCAAATTTTTGTTAGTGGGGGAGAATGTAAAACATGAGGTTTTAGGGGCTTAATTGAAAAAAAACTAATTTGGATCGGGTTTGGGTTAAACCCGAAACCCGTTAGGAAAACCTCAACCTGAGTCGCTCGCGACTTTTTCCCCGTAACCGCGCGAGTTCGCCGACGGAGAACGTGGCGGAGAAGGGATAAAGCGGAGAGGAACGTGGGCGAAAAACCTAACCCTAAACGCTGCTACCCCGTCTCTCGCATGCTCTATTTTCTTCCTATTCGAGTTCGGCCGCGATTTCTCTGCCCCGTGCTCGCGACTTTTGGGCGTTCTCTGCCGCGAGAGAACCGCGATCCTTGGTTGCCGTAGCCGAGAGAGCAGCCGATGCCTGTAGCCCTCCGCAGCCGAGAGAGTAGCTGATGCCCTTAGCCCTAGCCGCCACATCCGGTTCTTCCTCTTCTTCTTCTCGAACAGAGGTCTTCAAGCGCTGCCTCCTTTCCTCTCTCGCGAGTCCAAGAGTCGGGGCTGAGCAAGTTCTCGGCTTTAAACTAAGGTGAGGTTCTAGGTTTTTGCTGTTGGATTCATTTGTTGGGTGGATTCGTGAGAATTTTTGATTAATGTGGAATTGATCGGATCTGTTGGATGAATCAGGTTTCGGTTTGCTGGTGAAATTGGTGGAGTGGCCGGCGGTGGAAGAACCTAAGGTGGACTTGGTGCTAGGGTTTGATTTGAGGTAAGCTTGGTTAGAGTTCTTACTGAATTTGTTGGGATCGGTTGGGGCTTGATTGCTGATTTTGGTTGCTGCTTTAGGAATTATAGAAAATGATGTTAATGTGTTATTAGATTACTGTTAGATCTCCTTGTTGATTTTGGTTGATCTGTTGAGGATGAGGATTATTTGTTGGTAATCAAGATTTTAAATAAGGTTAAATGTGGATTCAGCTTAACCAAATTAATTGGTTGGGTTAGGTTAGTCGGGTTAAATGGAGTTGGTTGGACCCGATTGATCAAGTCGGTTAGACCTATTGACGGATCTGATTCGGCTTGATTCGGTTAAGGTTAGCCCTAGCTTTGATTAGGGTTTGATTTTGTTGTAGAATTTAAAATATATTTTAGTATTTAGTGGGTAATTGTTATTATAATTGCAGGACCTTGACGGTTGATCCTGTTACAAACGAGGGGTTCTTTATCGCCGTGCGTACATCAGGTGGGTACTCCTGTGCTTGGTCAACACAGGATTGTCTGTAAGTATAGCCGTCAAGTTGGGTTAGGCCCGCCGGGTTGGCCCGCCCCCCCAAGAAATTTAGGTGGGTTGGGTTGAAATTTTATCAACCCATTTTAAGATGGGTTGAGGTGGGTTGGCCCGCCTAGGCCCGCGACCCGCGTGGGTTGGCCCGCGGCGGGCTTGGGTTGGCCCGCGGGTTGAGAAAGTTTATTTATTTATTATAAATTTTAAAATTAAAATATAAAACTTAATGAATTAGTGGGTTTCATCTATTTAAAATACAATTTAAGCTTAAAAATTATAATTCAAACTTAAAACTTTCAACTTAATCAATTTAAATTATACTTTAAACTTAAAATTTTAAATATTTTAAATATTTTTTTATTTTTTAACAGGCCCGCGGGTTGGCCCGTCTAACCCGCGGCCCGCCTTGAGTTGGGTTGGGTTGGAGATTTCCCAACTCGCCAAATTGGTGGGTTAGCCCGCCCCGCCCTGCCATATGATGGACCCGCCATGGGTTAGCCCGCCCCGCCATGGGTTGGCCCGTTTGACAGCTCTATCTGTAAGTACAAATTTATTTTACTGTTAATAAATTTGGTTGAATATCTTGTTATCTCTAGTTGTTGATCCGATATGATTCTTTGATATGGATTTCCTGCTGTTGACCTTTATTGATGTTGCTTTACTCTGATTAGCATGTTACTTGTTGTTTGATACTATTGTATGACCTGTTGATTATGTCTGATTAGATATAGGCTTCACTGTTGCACTGAGCATCATGACACATATATGATAGTAGTAGATGTGTTGTTCATCATTGTTGTTGTTGGCCTCATTTGTCGTTGTGTGATAGTGGCATAAGAGTGAGAACAATTGTTGCGCTAAGTTGGGTGCAACCAGGACTGGCTATATAGCCCTCCTGATCTGGCCCGCTCCCCACTTATTAGTAGTGGTTTGTTGTTGGAGCGAGTGTGGTTTTCCTATCATGCGCCTCAGTTCACTGCACTGGGTGAGTGTCTGGGGGTGGCGAGTGCAGACAGTGACCATGCATTGCATATGTACATACATCATTGGTAGTTGTCTTCTACATTCATGATCATTGCACTTGTTGTTACATGACTGTAGCTATTACACTTGCTGATATATGACTGTGATCGTATGACATGATACTTGCTATTATACGTAGTTTATTGATCTTGTATGCTATCCTGTTGTTCTCTTATATATTGATCTGTTGTGTATTGTTTTTTATTTATATCCACTGAGTAATGTATACTCACTACCCAGACCCTGGGGGGTCTCTTTATTTTCTCCCCAGGTAATAGGTAAGGATGTCATTGAAGCTTGGAGATCTGCCAGACTGCCTTATCTCACAGCATGTGCAAGAGTCGTTGTTTCTTTGTATGGTTCCTCTGGATTATGTTCACTGTATTACTTATATGTTGCGGATTAATTGTGGTTTTATTTCGTGTGGTTTTGAACCTTATTAATTTTCTACTGCACAAATTTCTGTTATTATAGATTTGTGGAGTTTTATCGTTGCTTTTGTCGTGACGCTTTACGACCTTTATGTGTTGTGGTGGTGGCATGTTATTTACATGCGTGTGTTTGGGTGATTTATGGTTGTGTGGGCCTTTAATCAATTTGTTAGTAGTACAAAAACACATGTATTGTAATTGTTACGTGGTCGAGTAGGTCCTATGATATTTATGTATTCAAGGAAGTTAATTGTTACAGGGCTGATGCTGTTGAAATTTTTCGGACAGTCGTCTCTCGGAACGTGACATCAGACCATTTAAAATCATGTCCCTTTAGATACTTGATAATGGGAGCAATCAGAATGCTAAATTTCTGATGAACAGACGGTAGAAAGAAGTAAATCCATGAAAACTTCTAACATTGTACAAGGTCTTTGGATGAGACCACTCTAAGACTGTGTCTATCTTTGATTGATCTGGATGTACATCATCAATAAACACAATAAAGTCAAGAAAAATTATCAATGTAGTAAAAAAGAAATAGTTCTTCTTGTTGATAAATAAGCATTCCATTTCCGTCATTCAAAAATAGCACAGAGATGATCAAAGTGTAAGGCCAACATCGGACTGTAGATGAGAATGTCATTAAAGTAAATCACTACAAACTTTCTCATAAAAGCTGCAAGATCTGATACATAAACTTTATGAATGTGATGGACGCATTTGTCAATTCAAAGGCATGATCATCAACCCATATAACCCATATGACATCTTAAATGTTATCTTTCATTCATTTCTAGGTCTTATTCTAATCTCATGGTAGTTATTTGTTAAGGTCAATTTTTTAAAAAATCCTAGATAAGTGATCCAACGTGTCATCCAAGTGGAGAATTAGAAATCTATTTCTATCCGAATCATATTTTCTAGTGATAGACATTTTTCTATCAACATGTTTTGCCTTCTCACTATCCAAGTCAAATTCGCTTATGTTTTGCCTTTTACTTTTGTTACTCAAGTCTTCTTTCTTTATGTTTTCAATAGCAGAGGCATGATTGTGAGCTCTTTCCTGATCTATTTTGTTTCTTTGGGCTCAAATGACATTCTTCATCTGAATCCTCTGAATCGTGTCTTTGTGCTCCTGTCTGTCCTCGAACAGATTTCATTTTGTGAGATTCATCTTCTGAATCTGACTATGTGGCTCAACCCTTGAGTTTCTTCTTGTGCTTTGCTATCTATTTCTGATCAAAGTTACCAGAAAAATCACTATCTGAGTTAGAATAATTAGTTTCGTCATTATGATTTTGTTTTTCCTTCTCCAGGCCATCTCTTGATAGAATCCATTGACTTCTGTCGCTTACTTCTTCTTCTATCTGAGTTCGAAGAATTAGTTTCGTCATTATGATTTTATTTTTCCTTCTCCAGGCCATCTCTTGATAGAATCCGTTGACTTCTGTAGCTTACTTCTTCTTCTATCTGAGTTCGAAGAATTAGTTTCGTCATTATGATTTTATTTTTCCTTCTCCAGGCCATCTCTTGATAGAATCCGTTGACTTCTGTAGCTTACTTCTTCTTCTATCTGAGTTCGAAGAATTAGTTTCGTCATTATGATTTTATTTTTCCTTCTCAAGCCATCTATTGATAGGATACGTTGATTTCTGTCGCTTACTTCTTCTTCTATCTGAGTTAGAATAATTAGTTTCGTCATTATGATTTTATTTTTCCTTCTCCAGGCCATCTCTTGATAGAATCCATTGACTTCTGTCGCTTACTTCTTCTATTTGAGTTCGAAGAATTAGTTTCGTCATTATGATTTTGTTTTCTTCTCCCATCTCTTGATAGAATCCATTGACTTCTTCTTCGGTGCTTCGTTTTCTGTTCATTGGTACTTTTGTTGCTTTCGCTGACAAAATCATCATCAATATTGATTTTCAATTCATCATCTGCTGAATAATCCTTGGAAAGCAATAGACTCTTAGGAACGATTAAAATATCATGGTCGTCATCTTCATAAAACCTCTCATCAACTTCATCATTATCGTACACTGGCCCGTTAATCACCTCGGTCTCATCTTCCATATCCTCCTCAATCAATAACATTTTACCCTTTTGATTAATAGATTTTTCTACAATTGGTTGCGCTATTCTCCTATTCACCACAACAAAAACACTTGACACGGGCCTTAGAATTAACCTACGGTGTCTACTGCTAGCTAGGACGTGAATCCTGAGAGCGAATTAGCCAACTATTTTGGTCACATCTAATCATTGATTTTCAATTATATTGTTTTTCATCAGCTCGTGCACGCTGGTATGCCTCTGAAACCATCCACAACGAATGAAGGCTGATGACATCTTATAAGGTTTAGCGCAACCGCCTAATTATCGTGACAACATTTGCTCCACTGCCTTAGATAAGTCATTCCAAGCAATCAACTAATAGAATTCCTTCGTATATTCGTCAATCGATCTCACATTCTGCTTCAATGCGTGAAGTCATTGAAATAAAGCTTGGGTGTAGTCGAAAGGAAACGACCTGTCATCTTCTTCTTCATCTTCTCCCAATTAGTAATTTTAGCTTTGCTCTGTCTATCTCGTGAGCATCGTAACTCCTCTCACTACACAGATGCTTAACCTCTAAGTTTGACCACAATCAATTTCACTTTCACACGATCGGATACTTTTTCATAATAAAAAATTCTTTCCACTATGTTAAACCGATCAATGAATTCCTTTATCTGTAGTGTATCAAGAAAACTCAAGAAGATCAATTGAAAATCTGATATCTTCATACCCCCCCCTGACTACGGCTTTCACGATTGTAATAATGCGCTTCCCAATTTACCCTGGTGGTCCCCCCCCCCCACCCCTAGAGATGTGGCTACTGGGATTATCATTTTTTTTTTCACGATTGTAATAGAAGTTTTCAAAAGTGGAAATGGAATAGATAGGGGAACTTTCAACCTTTAAGATTTCGCACCGCTAGATGCTTAGTTAATTTTGTGACTTGCTTAGGTAAATCCTCAATTCTCACAGTATGATCACAATGTAGGACTTTCTCATTTAGAATTTGTCTATTACAACCACGACTGTGACGATCCATCTATTATGACCATGACTGTGATGATCCGCCATTAAAACTGATGAGGTTTCTCCGAAGCAGATGTTGAGGCTCTGATATCAATTGACGTTAAACAATAGTGATTATTCTACGGATTATATTAATTTTATTGATTCGATTGTGAACGATGAAAATAATCTTTTAAAACATATTGATTCAAAAGAATATTTGAAAATAAGAAAATAAATAATATGGTCAGAAAAATATTATTTATCTAAAAAACTCAACTCTAATATAAACTAAATAATATTTTAAATAGACCATAAATCTTAACTTATAAAAGATAAAAATAACCCTAAAAAATGAAGAAATTTAAATCCACGAAGAACTCTGATATTTTATATATTTTTTCTGGTTAAAATTAATTTTTTCAAATTAAAAATTAAAAACCTCCTTTAAAATTTATTTTAACAGATATATAATAATTATATCGATCAAAACTTATTTGTTGATATTTTTTTAATAGGTTAGTGGTTGAGATTAAATTTGGCCAATAAATTTCTCAAAAAAAAATGAAAATTTTTTTATGGTAATCTTTTCTTTTGGCAGTAATTTTATTAAATTTCATCAATAAATTTTTTTTTAAAAAAATGAAATTTGATAGATCGTTAAAATTTTATAAAAGAAGATATTACCAAAATGAATTATTGGATTATTTTTTAAAATTTTACAGTCCAATGTCAATTTTAGCCTGTAAAAAAATAAAAATACTAATTAAAATTTATTCTAGTCGATAAATGATTATAATTTCCGATAGATGCATCAATGATGTGGTAAAAATCTATCTCATCATACTAGGTTACTAACGATGCCTTCTTTTTGCAACATGGTTGATTTTATGACAATAGCATACGTCAAAGACTCATCAGACATTATCCCGGTTGCCTCCGGGGCATGAGTTGGTTACAACGGAGCAGAGTTGCAGAAGATGGTAAAGATTCGAATCTCGACGAAGCCGGACAATACTCTCTTCCGTCGTGGCCAACTGTAGTTTCTCGATTTACTTTCTCATAAATGGTCGTGGATTGCTGGGGGGAATGGATTCCATCTTTTTTTACAAAAGAAAAGAAATTATCCCGGTAAAGTCCCTCCTATGCCTAAGTCACAATGAAAACATAAGTTTAGAGTTTGTATGGGCATACCTAACTCCCTTTACCATTACATATTCTATTTACATAGCCTTATACTTCAAAATCCTAACAGGTTAGCGGATCATGGGTTGCAGTTATGGACACCAGAGAGGTGATATTGTCAAGGGTAACCACACCTTTTAATTTTATAATGAAAGAGTAAATGTGCATTAAGCATCAAAATGTACAAATTTCATGAGAAATGACAAAGGCTATGATAAAATGATTGGTATACTCGTACTTCAGCAAAAGATGAAATTCGTTATCCCAGCGGTTCCACATGGTCAGTCCCACGACCATTTGCGAAAAGGTAAATCGGGAAGCTGCAGTTGATTATTACGGGGAGGGTATTATCTTAGTTTGGCCTAGATTCTACCCTTATCCACTTCAGTAAATCTGTTCCACAGTAACCAATTCAACCATGCCCTGGGGGCTTGGTATACTCATACATGCACATTGCAGGGAATAGTCATCCTGAAATTCTACATGAATATGAAATAGTTAGGAGAACAACTTTTTAAGTAGTTTTCCACCCTAATAACGTGTATAAGTGAGTTTTGATCCAAATTTATTTATGATCATATAATATTCATATTTTAAAATTTTAAGAATAAGTCGTCCCAAAAATATATTGGTATTGTTATTAAGTAAATACCAATATAATATGTCTAAGTTCAACAGTAAATTTGTGTCAAAATATATACAAATATTTGAATTTTAGAAACCTATAATATGTTATCTAAATTGTAGAATTAAAGTTTGAAGGTATTGTAAAAGTCAAAAGACTCTCAGAAATGCATTAGTTCTAATTGGAGTTGATTTAGATGTATTAAGATCATAAATAAATTTTGATCAAAATTCACTAATTGTCGTACATTATCTAGATTTTTTAAATTTTAGATATAATCGGGAAGAGTTTTAAAAACATATTGATACTGTTCTTTAGTGAATATGATAAATTTAAGTTTAATAGTAAGCTATGTCAAAATTACATTAAAATGTATAAATTTTAAAAACTAAAAGGACTTTAATGAATTTGGATTGTGAATTTAAGATTTAAAATAACGAGATTCAAAAGGTTTTTAGGAGTCATTGAGTCTGATTTAGATTAATTTGGATGAGACTTTAAACGATGACTCATCAAGATTCATTGATAATTCCTTATCAAATTTGATCTAAAAAAAATATTATGTTATTAGGACTCCCTCAAGTATAATCACGTCATCCCATCTTATGCTGATAGGAGTGAGAGAAGATTCATTAACGGAAGGGGTAAGTGAGGGGAAGGAAAAGAAAGGGAGGGGAAGAGAAGTATTTATGTTCTCCTTATTTGAGAAGAAGTGAAAATTCATTAACGTAACATGTGTTACCTTATTTGGGAGGAAATGAAAGGAATGAAAGGTAAACATATAAAATTATAAAAATACTCTTATTTCTTAAAATAAATCTACATATGAAAAAAATATGTATAGTCATTAAACCGATGTAAGATTTTTCTTGTCAAAATCATCTTGCGAAACTAACTAAAATTAATATTTATAATTTAAATAAATAAAAATTAAAAAAAATACCTAGAAAACTGCAACTATAAAACTCAGTAATGCTTGTACACTTAAGCTTTTTCTCCGATGATATCATTTCTCAGTATTAAATGTGTTATGCCTAAGAATTATTTTTTTAATAAATAATTAATTCACATGTTTAAAGATTTAAAAGAATAAAAATCATAATTTAGAAGAAAAAAATTACTCTTTTGATTTGATTAATTTGTGCCCAAACAGAAACTACCAAGAAAAAAGAAAAAAAAAATACAAAACCGTGAGGTTGGTAGTTAGCTCAGAGCTATCTATGCTTTGAATGCATTACAGTTGAATGTCAATAGAACTCGTTAAATTGATAGAATTGATGTCATATTTTTTTTGGATTTTTTTATTTTGAAAATAGTTTCATTCATTCCCTTTATTTTGGACAGAATTAATCTTCAATTTTTTATTTAATTAGTTGGACCCCTGAATTGACTCTTTTTTTAAACTATTATTTTTCCTCCCTGAATTGACTCTTTTTTTTTTCTCCAACTGCAGCTACAGTCCGCTCACCTCCTGACAATTGATTTATTGTCTTGATATCTCTTACTTGCAATTTTTCAAGTTTACTGTTTGCTACTGGAATTAACATTCAGAAAACTCAAAGTTTTTCATTATAATTTCAAAATGTTTGGATAATTATCATTTAGAACATCTATCTTATCAAAATAATTACTAGATAAACATTGAGATATTAGAAAAGTCCT
>NW_027432606.1:0-2916 GCF_044706935.1 Curcuma longa
TAAGCAGCTATCAGTTGCAAGATGCATGCCTAAACGCCACAAACTAGACGCATCAATATATATATATATATATATATATATATACTAATTATTATTTTATATGTATTAATTTTTTCTTTAAAAAAATATATAATCATTAGATGATTATTATATTTGTTGGTATAATCGTTTATTAAATTCGAATTGACTTGATGATGAATTTCGATATTTGATTAATATATTAGTTGAATAAGAAGTCAAAATTGATTAGATATTTGATATAAAAAATTAAAAAATTTAAGTGAGTTATGGATGATCGAATATTTGACGGTCGGAAGTTCAATAAGAGTTTTACAAGGGGTGAAGTTCAAGTAAATCGTGGAGGATTAGACACTTAATGTGAGATAGATGAAGTCCATAAGTGAACAATTCAAGTAGATCATAGAGGATCAAATGCTTAATATGAGATAGATGAAGTCCAAGTATATTATAGAAGATTAGACACTTGACATGTGGATGAAAGTCCTAAGAGATTAGGGAAGACTGAATGTTAGGCAAGTACAAAAAGGTCTAACATGTCATGAATGATCGGATGTTATGTGAGTGTGAAAATTCAAATAGATTAAGAAAAATTGGATGTTTCACATTAGAGAAATCTTGGTAGATTAAGGATGACCGGATGATTGACGAATAAAATCCTAACAGATTAAGGATGACCAAATTTTAGGGGGGGGGGGTAAATCCTGAAAGGTTAAGAGTAATCGGATGTTACGTGATAAAAGTCATAATAGATTGAGGTTAATTGAATACCAGGTATTTAGTCTCGGTTAGGATTGAAATTGAGACATCAATCGATTGCTAGAGTACAACAGTCGACTAATAAATTGTAAATCTTGAATCGAGGTTTGAGGAAGTTTACGAAGGTTTTAAAGTCAATTGATAAACTGTAAACCTTGAATTTGAGGTTTCAGGGGATTTGTAGAGGTTTCAGATAGGATCACTCGATTGATACTCTTCGAGTAAATAAAGGATTTAGAATTCGACTATTTAACTCAACTAATTATAACCAATTGATTGATGGAGTTAGCAGTCGATTAATGTCACTGTTCAAGCGAACAAAATATTCACAACTTGACTGGACAACTTGACTAATAGACATCAATCGATTGATCAAACTATTTGAGAGCATAGAGGGTTCTTAATCCGATTAACCAATTTGATTCGTGGCTGTTAGTTGATTGATGCACTTTACGATTGACTGATGTTCAAAATGTCAAGATGATTTTAGTTGCACATTAAAGGTCAATGACAGTTCAATGGCCGAGTCAACAATAGTTGATTGATGGATAAAATTAAACGACTAATAGGTAGAAATCAACTAAACAATAACCATATAAACGAGAATTTTAAGAAAAATTAGAGTCAATTTTTGGATGTATTGGAGAATAGTGTTGTTACATTTTCAGACCATCAAAAGGCACTCCAAATTAACAAAAAAATGATCAAGTTTTCATTGTGCAACCAAATAGACGAATCGAAATTATTCACTCCCCTCTAACATTGCATCAGTCCCAACAATATTTTCTACCATTTATATACATATATAATTATTTAATTTATGATTAGTAATATAATATTCCCATGCGTATTACAATAATTAATAACTTCAATTTTGAGTTATCTTAAGTTTTAATTTTATAGTCACTTGCATAGATATTGAGAATGATAATCTACTGCGTCGTAACCAACTGCACTTTCTTGATTTACCTCCTCACAGATGGTCGTGGGGCCGATCGTGTGGGACCGCTAAGGTGGCGGATCTACCTTTTTGCAGAAGAGAATGATAATCTAGCCTCCAAGGCATAGTTGAGTTGGTTACGACGGGACAAACTTGTTGAAGTGGGCAAGAGTCGAATCTTGACAAAGCTGAGACAATGCCCTCCTCCGTCGTGGCTAATTGCAACTTCTTGATTTACTTCCTCACCGATGGTCGTGAGATCGACCGTGTGAGACCGTTAAGACAGTGGATTCCACCTTTTGTTGAAGAGAATTCCAATCTAACACATGCTTTCAATAGTAGTTCTTTGTACTTTTAGCTACCTATTTCCTATTTCTTTTATTGATTTGGATGCAAAAACTAACTTTTTTGATTCATCCTCGTGCTTCTTTGAATTCAATGGGATCATACTTTTCTTACTCTTTGTCGCAAAAACCTTTAAATGAACCTTTTAATTATTTTTTTAGTAATTTAAATATTTAATTTTTATGATATAATTAATTTTAAAGGTGATTGATTCGAACCCACAAAAAATTTTCTTTTAAAATAAAAATGTTTGACCAATACAATTGACTTGAATCTTTAGTGAAGATGCATGGAGACACACCTAGATTCTAGATTTTAATTAACAGGGATTTGGTTATCATCGGTGATCAATAAAGTCATTAGTTAGGTGGAGATCCATAGGAAGATCATGATGAACATCATAGCTAGAAGTTGAATTACTTGTGCTGTCGAGACGTGAAACAATGTATAATTTGTTGTTTGAGTATTTTTAGATAATTAACATGGATTAAAATATTATTAGAAAGATTGAAGAATTGAACTTGAGCTCAAATAAATTATAGTCGATCTAGTTGATGCTATTACTCATGGCATGAGATTAATTGCATATGTTTAAGTTTGTAGTTTAGTAACATTTGATAATGCCGATCGAGATGTTGAGCATATTTTCTATCATCTCCTAATTTTCGAAGTATGATAATAAAGAAATTGATGTTGGAGGATTCGTTAGAATCTTTTTTATTATTTTTATTAATTTTTAGAATGTTTGATAATTAGAGTATTTTTTATAATTCTTATCTTTTATATTTAGTATTTTAACTCTGTTTAAAATTTATTAAGATTTTTTTATTAAAATTTTTTCTTTCTTTTACATC
>NW_027432607.1:0-10472 GCF_044706935.1 Curcuma longa
GAGGAAAGGGATCAAGTCTGCGATGTCTTCCTTGCACGACCACGACTGTGCGGATCATAGCTGCGCCGCGCATTGGTCTCTGCACGAGCACATCGATTTGGACGGGGTACGCCGGACCTTTCTTTCTATCCTTTTTTCGCTTTCGCATGTTAGGGCTTTCTTGTCTCCCTCATCGCCTGGTTTGGTTTCCAGTTTACTATTATTTTGATAACGCTCTGCTTGTTACGGCTTGCACAATTGCTCAGGTGTCAGCGTCGAACGAATCGGTGATTGGAAGTGTCAAATCGGTTTTCAAATCTTGGGATCGTCGATTAGATATTTCCGAGGTTAGCATTGCGTTTCTATAATGCTCTATGTTTTAAATCTTCTGATGCAAATAGTAGATTGGTCTTTTGCTAAAGTTCTTTTGTCCTCGCCACATCGCTTCCCACGATGGAAAAAAATGAAAACCTTTTTGGTGTTTAACTTGGTTAGTTTCTTGGACAAGATTTTGAGTCTTCTCAGTTCTCACTGTGACGTTGCAACCACTCAACAAATTATTCACTCCACTGAATAGAATGAATGGTTTAAAATGGGATCATGAATCACATTGAAGAAAGAATAAGGAAAAAAAAGGAAACGGAAATAATGTTGAGAGTTCTGAATTATGAAATGTAACTCTAACTCGAAGATATCAAAATTGTAGTGAACTGTGGAAATCACATGTTTTCTAATTATTTCATTAAGAGAATGTACACGGCTATTTACCATTTCTAATGACAATGAGTGACACTTATCTCATTTTAATTTATCCATCCAACAGGACCTCCTTGAAAGCATTGATGGTGATCCTGAATTGCTTGTTTTCATACCGTAAGTAACCACACTACTCTTGAAATCTGTCTCTTGGAACTCGATATATTGCTGCATGTAGTTTTTAGTTTGCTGTATGTCAATCTCTTGTTGGATTTGATCTTTATCTTACTTCATTTACAAGTTTTAGATCCCTGCACGTGATAAAATTAGAATACCATTTCTTTTAACAACAATGTTTGAGATTTATTTACGTGCTATCATGATAAGTTAAACTCAGAGATATGCTATATTTACCAAATTTCACCAACTACTTCATTTAGTAGCCTCTGATCCTCAAATTTCCCATACCATCTATTTTTCTCTATGGACACCGGAAGTTTACACAATACTAGAATCCTGTCGAATTGACTCTTTTTCTTTGCAAACATTTAGGAAATGGACTTGTGACTAAGATCTTGTTCCCTCATTATGACTTTTGGTAATGCAGGTTTAACTCAAATGTGAAGATCAAGAGTATCTGTGTCGTTGGTGGTTTTGGAGGAAAAAGTCCTTCGAAAATGAGAGCGTATGTATACTGTCAATGGAACTTTTGTCATGTTTTCTTTTAAACATATTGTCAAAACATAATGATAAATTTAATCACTATGGACGAACCAAGATTCTCTAATAATCCACCCTCCTTTTTTTGGTATTTGATAGCTAGTCCTTTTTTGACATACGATAACTAGTTTAAGTTTGCAGTTAAAAATAATATTATTTAAAGATGTAACAAACACATGAGATCTACTCTTCCAATTTTTGATGATGGAAAAGGCTAGAGTTTCCCTTCAACTAGATATCCTCCTCCCCAGCGTAGGCATTTCTCAAATACACTGCACCCTCAAGTTTAGGTTTAACTTCTACCTTTTCGAACAAAATGTCTGGATATCATACAACATAACGAAATGAAACAGTATGATAACATAAACCCTATATATCTCCTGCCTTTACCTAACAATAAAAATGGTAAAAAACTATCATATAAAAATAATTTCATAGATGACAAACAACAATCCTATTATTCAAAACCTGCTAAAAGAAAATAAAGAAAGCATACTTTAGGTTCAGAGGTAATGTTTGCTGGCCCTGCAGTGTTACAACGGTTAAGAAATTAACAAGACATAACAGAATAAAAAGATGATACAGCAGGCATACTTGCCAATTGGCCTTCTCTTGTACAGCAATAGATTATAGTTCGAACTTCTACTATGCCTAATCTAATTGTCAATAAACACCCATCCATGTGGAAAGCTTTGCTTAAAAAATGTAGATAACAGGAGTAACATTGACATCTGTATTATTGGTAAATTCTAGGGAAAAAATTGTTTTCCCCAAAGCAATAAGGTACATGTTCCTAGTATTAGTTTGATAAAAATTGATCTTTAGATTGGATTGTTCAATATCACTAGTCCAGCAGTATTTTTTTCCCCCAGAATGGACAACAATATCACATGTGGTACACGATCAAGGATTCAATTCTATCCACGAGATTGTGTCTCAGCAAGCATCCTGATATTTGTTTATCTTTGTTTTCATTGAAATTTCTGCTACTATTCACCTATGGATTATAATGTGAGATATTCCTGCTCTTTCACATCTCTGATGAAGACTATACGTAACCTTGCTGAAATTCTCAATCTTCTAACAGATTCATTAATCGTGAGAGCATTGACTTCTCTGATGTTCAAAATATGCAGCCTGTTCAGGTAAGTAGATTGGTAGCTTTAGTTAAATTATTTCTCCATTAAGAGCACTACCTAAGAGCACTGCACATTTATTCTATTTAAGGAATGGGACCTAGCAGAGAATCTGGAAGGGATTTTGGAGAATCAAACAAGGTAATGATCTTTTTCATCTCGTCAAGGTTTATGGTCTAGGTGCCTGTGCAATCCTACATAATATTGGACTAAAAAAGATCTCAGAGAATATGATAATTGAGACTTCTCTGGTTAAATATGGTGTCAATGAATTGATCAGATACTCAAGGTTTCAGAGTGTTGCAAATCTGACTCTACATTTTCCTGATAATTTCGGTGGAGAAACTACTCAAATATATTACATTGGACTTAAAGGTGAATCTACCCAGGTATTAAGTTACTAGGGGTTCATTAAGGCAAATTAAGCTAATTTATTATCTCTCATGTTGGATCTTTTTTTTTTCCAGCTGGGAAGAGATGTTATAGCACCAATCGTCTTTAACGTTATGCCCAATCCATCTGACCACAAGTAAGCCTATCACTATTTTGTCCGATAAGCATTATTGTATCCCTATTGTGTTATTTTTTGTTTTTAATCCCTTGCATAGGAGCTGCTTAATGCTCCAGTCCATGTCAAATACATCCTTCAAGTTGGAAGTCTCTGACTCTGATGAAAATATGGCTGTCGCTTTGATCCCTGTTGACGTTCTCTCCAACCTCGCAGATGAAGTTTCCACAAAACGGAAGAATGCAGCTCTTGAGGTAAGATGATCTGATCTCTCGATTCTTTTCCCCAATTTTTGTGATTGTTAATAGATCTGGTAATTATATTCAAATGATTCGAGACTGCAGATAATTGAACATATCATCAGACGGCTTGCACTTACTGGAGAGCATGACAAGATTTCGTCCGTAATCAACCAGTTGTCTTTGGAGTTTGCTAGCTCACCGCTAGCAAATCATAAAAAGGTTAGTTCACTATTGAGGCAATCATCCATTAAGTTTATTTTGTTGATGTTTTTTACTTGTAGGGCGGATTACTTGCACTGGTATCGGTTACTGTTGCCTTACAAAGAGAAGCTGTTCAGCATTTGGCGGTAAGATTGTGGAATTTTATCAATTTATTGTACGTAGATGTTTTATGAATTTTTTTTGTCAATATCACAGGAAATTATAATCCCAATTTTCAAAGCTTTAATTTGCAAGCAAGATCAAGATGTCCTATATAATGCTTGTGAAGCATTAATTAAAATTGCAATGGTAAATCTCGTAAAAAAATTTTTAATCTTTTATTTTATTGTTAATTACTTCAGTTGTTACATATTGTGTAGGTTCTTGGAGAGGATTTTTCTCTCTTTTTTAAGAAAATATTCTTTGCACTTTTTGATGCTCCGTCGAAACAAGATACTGTATGGATCGTGGAGCCTAGAATACACGGCCAATATGGTCTACACTATGTGGCTCGAGTTTTACAAGATTTCATAGAGGTACGTTTTAATTTTAATAAATTTATATTATAAAAAATTGACAAATACAGGTAACGACAGGGAATTGTAGAAGATTGTTACCGACACAAGGACAAGTATGTTGTTTTAGATTCTTTTTATGGTATATATATTTATGAATTATGTTAATATAACCATTTTTTTAATTTTAAAGCATACAAGCAGTTGTATCCAAAAGAGTGCCGTACGTGTATTTACTCTTTTCACATATCGAAATTTTAATTGGATGGATTACTGTGTGGCACAAACTGCCGGGTATCAACAAATTTGGTTATCTTCCAGACTCTATCGAAGGTAATATATTTTTAAAATCTAAAATATTTTTTGTATTTAGATTACTTTAGAATGATTATATATTATTTTTTTCATAGGATTGTTTAATGCGTTGAGTCACGCCACGCCTGAAATACAACAACACGCTGCTTCTATTTTATCAGAATTTGTTAACGACATAAAAGCAAATCCTGTAAGTTTCTACAATGCTGAAATGTTTCTTTAACAGAACTTCCGTTATTATTTTTCTAATTTGAAGTCTTTATTATGAAGATGGCAGATTATGATGGTATGGGTTATGTATTAGTCTACCAAGCTCGTTCTACGCATAAACATATACGATTTATGGCTCTCACATGGGTACGCAATTTTTTTTACTTAAATGTAAACTGATTTATGACAAATGTCTGATGGATTGTGGGCATGTTATGCTTTTTCAGATAAATGAGATTATAAAATTCGGCAGGGACAAGCTTAGTGATAAATGGGTCGAAATTATAGCGATCACATCACCATCACGTTGCAGGTTGGATCAAGACGAAAGGGTAATAGCGGTAAGTCACACTTTGAGCATTTACTATATATAATTTTTCATAAAGTATCATATCATAGTTTGTCTTTTTTATAAACAGCTTGCTCGCGAAATTCATGAGAAGCTTCGAGGCAATTTAAGGACGCCGGACAATAGGTGTGTGTGTGATCACTTGTCATCTATTTTATGAAACTGTAGTTGATTGCAAAAGATTCCCTACTCAACCCTTGTTATGATCTGTGGATCTAAAGTGGAATTTGCAGCAAAAATAAAATCAGCAATAAATATGGAAATAAAAAATTAGAAATTATTTCCAACTATTATGGCTTTTTATTTTTCTTCGCTGCAATTCGACTTTTTGACCGTCTCGCTTCCTCTTCCGCTGCGCCTTTGTGGCCTCAAAGATCCGCGCCTTGCTAGGAACCCGGTCGATGCATGTAAATAAAATTTTACAAAATTTTTTCTATACTCCTTTGAAGGAGTTTACATAAGATCTAATTTTGTAAAAAATTAAACTAATACGGTCAACCCCCGTATTTAAATCCTATACATGCACAACACACACAATACAAGCACATATATTTGGCCATAATAGTTGGAAAATTTATCCTGCAACACCGAGTTAATCTATTGCAATTTTTTAACTATTAAATATATATTATAAGTATGCCAAACTAAATCGAAATAATTTATTTCCGGAATCGGAGAACCTGGCTCTGATACCATTTGTTGGCGTTCCCAAGGATGTCTGTATCTCCACAATAGCATGATATTGTCCACTTTGGGCCTAAGCCCTCATGGTTTTGTTCTTGAGCTCTCCCCAAAAGGCCTCATGTCAATGGAGATACTTTCCATCCTTTTAAACCCATGATCTTTCCCATGTGTTTTAGATGTGGGACTATGTTTGCACCTTTGCAACCCAACAGGGATATAAAGAGCTCGATCCTCGACTATGTCAGAGTCGGAAGAGATTGAATCTCGAGAAGAGCAGTTGTTGAGGGGCGTTATTGGTCCGAGACTAGGAAGATATAAGCTTCGAGGTGTCATTGGTCCGAGACCAAGGGATATAAAGAGCTCGATCCGTGATTATATCCGAGTTGAGAGAGGTTGAATCTTGAGAAGGGCAGTTGCTGAGGGACGCAACTGGTTCGAGATCAAGGGGATATAAAGAACTCAATTCGCGATTATGTCTGAGCCGAGAGAGGTTGAACCTCGAGAAGGGTAATTGTTGAAGGACTGGTCTAAGACCAGGAGATATAAAGAGCTCAATCCGCGAACATCCGAGTTGGGAGAAGTTGAACTCTGAGAAGGGCAGTTGCTGAGGGACACCATTGGTCCGAGACCAGGGGAATATAAGCTTGGATGCCACTGGTCAGAGACCAGGGGATATAAAGAGTTCGACACATGATTATGTTTGAGCCGGAAGAGGTTGAATCCTGAGAAGAACAATTGCTAAGGGACGCTATTGGTCCGAGACCAGAGGGATATAAGCTTCGGGACGCCACTAATCCGAAATCAAGGGGATATAAGGAGAGACTTGAGAACATAGGTGGCCTACAAGGAGAATATATTTACTAGAGTCATCCAAGAGAGTACAAAAGAGTATACATAAAGAGGTAAGTCGATCGGGGCCACTTGGAGTTGGTTCTGTAAGGGTTGTCGGCTTAAACATGGTAGGGCCTCAGGTAGGCGGAGTTCCACGGCTAAGTCAGCTCCTTACCTTTGGGATCGGCTAAGTAATAAGCGCCTGAGCTTGTCTATTGGATAACTCGGTATGGGCCTCCCTAGTGCAGTTCTAGCTTATCGACGTCTTCCACTGGCCTTATTTCTTTTCACACAAGGTTCCCGACTTGGAAGATTCGGGAGATGACTCTTTTGTTGTAAGTATGACACATTCTTTATCGGTATGCTACTAAGCGAGCAACCACCTTGTCTCAGCCCTTATTGACCAAGTCGAGCTCCATAAGCCTTTGCCCGCCATTATCTTTATCGTAGAGCCTTTGCTAGTCTGATTCCATTTCGACTTCAACGGGGACCACAACTTCGCCCCCGTAGACTAAGTGGAATGAGGTCATACCGATGCTTTCCCGAGGTGTAGTGCGGTAGGACTAAAGGATGCAAGACAACTCCTTGACCCAGTTGCCTCCTTCATAATCAAGCTTGGTCTTGAGCCCGTGCATTATCTCCTGATTGACCATTTCGGCCTGCCCGTTGCTTTGAGGTTAGGCCACTGACGTGAAAGCTTGTTGAATGCCAAGGCCTTTGCACCATTCTTTGAGCTTCTTCCCTTGAGATTGTCGGCCGTTGTTTGAGATTTGTCGGTGAGGTATGCCATACCAACATATGATGTTCTTCCAAAGGAACTTAGCACAACATCTTCAGTGATTCGGGCCAAGGCCTCAATCTCGATCCACTTGGAGAAGTAATCTCCGACGACCAGGAGGAATTTCTTCTATTGGGGTCTAGTGGAAAAAGACTCGACTATGTCCATACCTCACTGATCAAAAGGGCAGGAGGTGGTGGCTGTCTTCAAGAGCTCGGTCGGGTGCTTAGTGATGGGTTGATGCTTTTGACAATGGATACAAGTGGCCCCCAGCCAAGCTATGTCGGCTTGTAAAGTCGACCAGAAGTAACCAGTTAAAAGAACTTTCCGAGTCAGGGTTCGACCTCCAATATGATTTCCACAGCAATCTTGGTGAATTTCTTACATCACATACTCGGCATCCTCGGGGTCGAGGCACCTGAGCAAAGGGCGTGAGAAGGCTCGTTGGTACAGATGATCTCCTATCAAGGTAAAGCGAGCGGCCCTTCTTCTGAGGAGGCGGGTTTGGTCTGAGTCGGCGGGTGTCTCGCCTTTCTACAAGAAGCACCCGTCTCCCTAGTCATCGAAGACAAAGAGCTACTGCAAATCCACCCCGATCGAGTCAAGGCAACATGTCAAGTAGCTGTTGATTTACTGCCCGAGACTAAGCAGGAGTTGAGCACGTGCCAAGGCACCTCTGACTTCCGTTCTCACCCTCTTTTTCTTTCTTGTAGTTCAGTGTTTGGTGGCGCGCCAGAATCTATCGCCCTCTTCCTTCGCTGCTCGTGGGGACTACCTTGATCGTCAACCTATAAATCAGGTGGCTGACGACTCCTCTAAAAGACGATCTCAAATAGGAACAAAAACTGTGATAGAAAAAGAAGAGGAAATTTTACTTTGACCTTCATGGTTTATTAAATTTCAAATCAAATCATTGCAATATGTAATGATGATATTAGGTTAGTATCTATTATTTTAGAAAAAACATAGTGGGAGTGTGTCAAATTAGGGCCGAGCAAAATTTAAATTTAATAGAAATAATTGATTAATTAAATTATTTTAAAAATTCGGTTCCATCTATTTGATAGTTTATTTTTTGAAAAAATATTAATTATTTTAGTTCAATTAGTTTCATTTCCATTATGAATTTTAAAATTCTGTTAAATTGATTAAATTATTATTATTATTATTATTTTAATATATATATTATTAAAAACAATTACATTTTTATTTTAAAACTTTAATATATATATTTTTTATTTTTTAAAAAATGATTAATTGAGTTACTGATCAAATTAATCAATTTTTTTTATCAATTCAATTATAATAGTAAAAATCAACCCATTTGATTGGTTGAAAAAAATTTAGTTAGTTTGATTTTAAGGAAATGCTCACTTATGAAATGAATCTAGGAACTCTTGGAAATAATTATAATTGACGTGAACAATTGTACTAAGTTCAATCATGTCACGCGCATCAATTCTAACGAGAGCAATTTGCGTGAGAGGTGAAATGCAATTTCTTTTTTAAAAAAAAAATCTTTGGATAAATTTTAAAGAATATCATCTTAATCTCTGTTTTTTTCATTTCATCTGAATCATTTTAGATTCTAAAATAAGGAAGGTATACCGTAATTGTTGATAAACTATAGGGGCAAACTGAAAGTTGTATCTAAATTGCTCCAAGAACGGCCTATGAAAGAATCCACATTAGGCCCAGCCCAATGTTGAACTAGGCCTATATAAAGGATTTCAAATTTCGAACGAGCTGGCTACGATCGCTTTGCTTTCCCTCCGGCCTCGACCGACAGCGATGAAGCCTTCCGCCCTCCAGACCCCGAGGCGAACTCCTCGGCCGGCAATCCACGGCGGCGCACGGCCAAAGGAAACCCCTCCACTGCCTCCGAAGGTACTCCCCCGAACCCTGATCTCTTCCATCTCCTCTCCTCGCTCTCCCTTACTCGCCTTTGGTCGCCTACTCGCCGTAGGTCGTCTCCAGACGCTTGAGCTTCCCCATCTCGACGGTCCCGGAGGAAACCCTCGACGACTGCGGCGATCTGTTGGATTTTTCTCCTGAGGCGAGCAGCATCGTCGAGGATCCGACGGAGGTGAGCTCGAGTCCCTAATTCTGGTTCGAACTTTTCCTTTTCTCGCTAATTTCCCTATTTTGTGTGTGCAGATTTCTCATCCCTTGCAGATCGAATCGGAGGAGGAAGGATCTCACGGATCCTCCAACATCATCTCGAGGACTGCGGCGGAGCAGGAGATTCGACCGGAGGAGGAGTTAGTGCATCGATTGCGGAAGGTTCTGCGCGAGCTGATGGAATCGACGGGCGTCAACAGCCGATCGGAGACGCTTCTGTGCGCTCTGCTGGAGGCGATAGAAGGCACGAGGTGCGAGGAAGATCCGCGGTGGGATTCAGTGTTTTGCATGAAGGTAAGAATAGGCATCATATGTTTCCTTATTCTGCTGGTAACCGCGATCAACTTGTTGGTTGTTTGGGCGGCGGTGATCGACGGCGGCGAGCGGCGGGATTTCTCCAACCTCCCTCCACCTACCTGAAATCAACTGCATACCAATCACTCTTCTCTTTTGTCTCTTGCACACATGCATTTTTTCCCTTTTGGTTTTTGTTGTTCCCCCATCATTCACAGAGATTCTGTTATTGGACTTCGATATCGAGTTGCAATTTTATAGATGCATGTTATTTCACACATGGAAATAGAAAATAGTAAGAGCATCATTTCTCAATAAATTATGACCAAGATTGATCAGACTGGTTAACAATAACAATACAAAATCAAACCTATGCAAATAATTTTGAAAAAATTTTCTTGGACTAGAAATTATTGACAAGAAATAAAAAAATTATTGTTCTTTTAACTACTCCTTCAATCTTGTTATTTGGCTTACAATATTTTTATTTTCATTACTGCTATCAAAATTCCTTCTATACTTTATTATGCCATTTTACATCCTAATTTTTATCAATATTGTCAATTTATGGCATCTATTGTTAACAGAAATCCACAATTATGAACTACATATAATATTTTATTGAGTTTTCAATAAAGCATCGAGTTAAAATGGAATTTCGGGTTCTTGTTTGGGCTAATTTTTTTTCTTGGTTTTCTCATTAATTAACGTTTTTGGATCTTTACTACTGGTAGCATTATATTGCAGTATGCCCATTTATCAAAGATCCCTAAATTTCGTGCACCCCCATGTTGTACCTGCCAATCACATCAAATCATGATTTGCAAATGCTGGTATGAGTTCGGAATGCAAGGAGACTCTTATCTTAAAAGATCTTGATGCAAGTCTAAAGA
>NW_027432608.1:0-1205 GCF_044706935.1 Curcuma longa
ATGATCATCTATAAAGAGATAAATCTAGAAAAATACAGTTGGCCATTATGAGCAGGGTATTGTCTCAGTTTCGTTGAGATTAGAACTCTTGTCTACTTCAATAAATTTGTCCTGCACTAACCAACTCAGCCACATCCTCCGGAGCCAAAAGAACTCTTGTTTCTATACAACGTTGTTGTTGCCCATAGCTCACATTGGTGCCGCTCCTTAATTAAAAGTGGATTAGGCTGATCTCGAGTTGATCTACGCCACCATAGAAGAGACTTGGATTTATTTCGTGTGAGCACGTGATCATCATGTATTTTCTTATGTTGCATTGAATTTTTAATTTTTATTGAATAGATTTTTTATTATTTATGAAATTATTAAATTAATTTATCGATAATGATATATAATTATGTCCGATCTTAGAAATTTAGAAGTCATTGTGGAAGGTTTGATTGCTAACGCAGTGTAAGAGAGCGTGCCATTGACGGTGAGGTAAAGGTAGTCGATCCATGAGCACAGTGCGAGATCGTGCTCGAACATCTCGCATAGGATCTCAATCTACAATTGCTCGCCTTCGGCTTCGATGTAACTCATAAGGGTACGTCGGCATGGAGGACACATCAATCCACTTGGCAGCCTCAATCGAGGGAGGCCATGTCAATGACTATGGCACCAGGAGCGAGGGGTCTATATCGTAGCCGCCTGTGGAGGCTTGCATGTGATGATGGGAGCAAGGCACGTACATGAAAGAAAATAAAAACAAAGAAGAGGAAGAAAATATAATTTTTCAAAAATTTCGTAACTCATTTAAATTGATTAAATCTAATTAAATTTGATTCGGTTATAACTTGATCAAATCAAGTTTAAATTAATCTTGATTTGGATCAACATACTTTTTATTTCTGTGCATATCCAATGGATTTTGTTTGCCTTGAATTCAATTTTAATTCAACACCTTCACTTCGTGCCCGGTTCATATTTAATAAAATTTATAATAATAATAATAATAATAATAATAATAATAATAATAATAATAATAATAATAATAAAAGGATTGGACTCTCAATATGGATGACGATCATAGGAGCAAGTGCAAGAAAAAACTTCGAGTCGACGAAGAGAAGGACGGAGGGAGACACCAAAATTCAAAGAAGGGTGGTAGGCGAACGAAATCCAGTGGTGGTGACGAAGACAACGTTGTTGCCGCCCAAAGCTCA
>NW_027432609.1:0-9193 GCF_044706935.1 Curcuma longa
TTCAACATAGACTATAGGAGTGTCATGATAGTGTTTTCTAGGTTTAAATTATCCAGGGAAGATTATTTAGCTATTGAAAAAGGCATATATGTTCTGAGAAAAAGTAGAACTGGATAAGATATGAGACAAGGCAATATAACTCGGATTGAAGGAAGAAAAAAAAAGAGGAGAGAACTAGATGCACAACAAGAATGAGACCCTCACGTTGAAGAAAAATCCTTCCAAAGAACTAAAAAGGAAACATATGAAGATAATTATAGTCCCTATTTTTTTTCATCCAAGAAAACAAGCCAGAGTCCCGACTCTTAGAATCTTATCCACCATTGTACTTATGCAAAACAAGATCACTAGTGATATCAAAACATCATGTTCAATTACATCGACCAGAGTTTAAATCGGTTTCCTATCTCTTGAACCTTTAAATCAACTCGATTTGATTGGTATAACCAATAATAATGCAGATTATCAACTATGAAAAGCTTTAAAAAAAATCAAAAGCTCATGAGAACCAACCTTGCAACAAGCTTTAAAGATGACTTGATCTCCATCTTCAAGAAATTTGCGAATTGTGCCATTCAAGTTAGGTGGCGCCACCAAGAAAAAGCCGGCTTTTGCCCATTCCAAGTCAACTCCAGTAGGCATCCTACGGATCCTTCTTCCTGGTAAAAAGATCGGTTCATTAAATGGGCAACTAAGAAGTAATAGAAATTGAAAGAAGGAAAGACAAATTTTTGAAGGACTAGAAATTTCTTAAGGTTAAATAACAGAAAATGACATACAGGTCCACTGGTTCCAAGTAGATCACCAGGTCTTAAGTTGCATCCATTGATAGTGTGATGAGCTAGTTGCTGAGTTAACATCACAAAGACGATTAGTAGTAGGGTACAAAATTCTCAGACTCAAGAAGTGCACACATTCTCATGAACAATTTTTGTTCAATTTCCTATGAATGAGTCAATAGGAAGAGCCCTAAAATTTAGTAGACTAAAAAGAACAGCAAAAGCTAGTCACAGCTAACATTTAAAAACTGAGCAAATATATTACTTTTGTCGATGGATTAAAACTGAGCAAATATTGAGTCAATAGGGTGCGTTTGGTTGGGGATCATCCTTGATTACCTTGGTTATGTGATTACCAAGTAATCACATAACCAAGTTTATAAGGAATAAAACATAACTTAATATTGTTTGGTTTAATCCTAGGTAATGCGACAAAACCTTGTTTGGTTGAAGGTTTTAATACATTACTTACTTTGACATTTACTATATTACCCCTAATTCAATTATAATTATTTTTTACAACTAAATTAATTTGATATTTAATTATTTTTAAATTAAATTAAATTATTAATTATAATAATAATAATATAATATATATTATAAATTTGCTCTCGACGGACAGGCAAGCTACATGCATTTAATCACAAAATTCGACTATAAAATCCCTATATAAATCTAGATCAACTAAAGTTTTGAAGATCCACAAGAAAAAATCATTTCAGAAAAATAATATGTTCTAATCAAAAAATAGCTTTCTTAAATGAAAATAGTTTAGTTCGAGCATTTGTTTCCATGCTGCATCAAACGCATGGCGCATGCCTCACCCTGCCTCTACCCAAATAAATTACACAAATAAACTAACTCAAGGAAAATCATATATTCTGCTTCAGAAAAGATAATATCAGGTTTGAACTTTTATCTACACAATTACGATAACAATGCAAGATTTACTCCAAGACATAATTATTATACATGACTCATGGTTAGGTAAAAACAAGCATTCATTCGTACAATATAACACCTTCAGTAACGTAGTTCAAACACAGTAGCAAGTTCCACATGTTAAAATACAGAAGGTACCTATAGATAATCCTTCTATAGATAATTTAGCATCTACAACATCCGAACAAATGTGAGATATTGTCATCATTTGCTTTCGTGCAAGTTAGGCTGGATTGGCTGCACACGGAAGGTCATAGTCATTTGTGGAGCAAACTCCCTATCTTTATATCCGAGCTCTAGTCCCTGCACACTTCCATCCATTACCAATTGCTGATGGTGCTAAACTTGCAAAGACCAAGTGTTACTAGAAACATTATGAATGAAAATGTCTAACAAAAGGCAATTCAGCAATAGATAAAATGGAAATCTCCCTGAACTAGACATTAGAATAGAGTTGCTTGACTTAAGCATAGCTAAAGATGACCATGCTGATATTTAACTTCTTTTACTCGGAACTCAGCATTTTCATTTTTCTCTTCCCTCTCTAATGCAGCACATACTGTAGCAGCCCACGTATCTTTTATATTCTCATTATCACTGAATGCAATAAGGTCTATGTCTCCATCAGGTAAATAAGTCTTGAGAGGAACTGACCCAAATGTAAAAACCTGCAAACCGGAATTGGAACAAAATTGAAATTGATATCACTTGAGCAAAAGAAGACAAAATTGATATCACTTCAGCAGTGTTCATCATTCAAATAAAATCTAATTTTCATTTCAGTTTGGATTTTGATAAATAAAATGTAGTTTGAGTTCAACTAAAATTTTGGTCAGGACAAGTTTTTTGCAAGGTCAAACCAAATAGTAAAAAGAAATGCAATACTTGTGTGCATTGATATCATAGAGTTATTATTTGATAGTTCATTTTTATTCAAAGATCAATAATCAACTAATTAAACTTGGATCTGTCATGATAAATTTAGCCCATTGATCCCTATCCTAAACCTTATCCTTGTACAATATGTCCATGATAGGTTCTCATGAGAAAGGCCAAACAGCCCAAATAACTCGAACACAATAGCCAGTTCCATGATAAATTTATTTGATAGGTTCCATGATAGGTTCACATATTGTGGTTCACAAACACACTCATATTTTAGTAAGCAATTAGCAATAAGCATACACACTCACCGGGCAGGAGAGGCAGTCTGTAATCAGATGCTGGACATAGTTGGCCACAACATTTCGGCGCTCCTCAGATGAGGGATTGGGCTGAATTCGTGCAATCAACTCAGCAGTTTGCACCTCTACCTTAAGCCATCTATCTGCATCAAGCATTTGGGTCGCATTGGCCATTTCTTCAGGCACAACAGAGAAATGGGTACAACATTGGGTCTCATTGGCCATTTGGTCAAATATTGAAATGGGTACAACAGAGAACCATTTGGGTCATATAAGACTAGTGATTTAATCAACAAAATTTAATGATATAACAATCCAGTAGTATGAATAACCTACATTGAAACTTTCAGAAACTTTCAGAAACTTTCAGAAATTCATTATGCTTTAACAAAGAATGTGATAAATAAGTTAATTTTAAATGTTTGTGATAGATCTGTTAAAACAGCAAAGTTCGTGATATATTCAACAATTAGCCTTGAAGAATTTGATTAATAGATATTCACTAATATATTTGGCGCAGAGAATACAATATGCTAAATCAAAATCTGATTGTGTTGCAAAAGAGGACGGAACATTTGTTCCAAGAGAAAAGAAGAAGAAGCAAGAGGAAAAAGGTAGACCCCCTCTCTTTAGTCATTGCATACCTAATATAACTCTTTCTTAGGTTCTTATTGACAATGTAATTTATTTAGCACAGCAATCTAATCCAAGGTTAACCTACATTGAAACTTTCAGAAACATTGCTTTAACTTTCAGAAACAAGTTTATTTTGATAGAATGGCAAGCAGCATAGAAACAGTGGAGGAAAGAATTTGATCAGTTGACGGCTCAGCCAAGAGCAATAGAATAGGACAATAAAATCACCAACAGATTGAAACCACATAAAAAGGTTGAATATGTAAAACTTGATTTAGATTGAAAGGTAAAAACAACAACCTTCTTCATTTTTCACACAAAGGAACGGGAAGAAGACTCACTGTGAGGAGGAGGACGAGGCCGAGGTCAGGAATCGCCGCTAGGGTTTCGCCGGAAGGGGAAGCGCGCGCTCGGGACAGACTCGCCGCTAGGGTTTCGCTCGGGACGAAGAGGAAGGCTTCGGATGTTTTGCTCGGGGGAGACGAGGGCTCGCGGAGGCTTTTGCTCTGGACGGAGAGGAAGGGCTTCGAATGTTGTCGCTCGAGACGAAGAGGAAGGCCTCGCGGAGAGGAAGGGCTTCGAAGAATGTTTTCGCTCGGGGGAGACGAGGCCTCGCGGAGGTTTTTGCTCGGGACGGAATCGCCGCCGAGGGAGACGAGGCCTCGCTAGGTTTCGGGTTTCGATCTGGGAGGGTAGAGGTTTTCGCTTGGGATGGCGGGCTCGCGGAGGTTTTCGCGGACGGCTCGGGGTAATGGGGTAAACGAAATTACGATAACCCCGGAATCCAGCAAAACCTCGATTTTTCTTGGTTTTGCAATTCCGGGTTAGATGCCCTGATTTGCTGATGTATGCTGACATGTCAGGAATATAACATTACAAGGGAATCACTGATTAACTAAACCAAACAGGATTTTAGTTGATAACCTTGGGTGGATAACCAAGGTAATCATGGATTACTCTTAATCAAACACCCCCTAAGAATTGGTCAGTCAAGAATATATGAGAATAAAGTCGTCATAAATTTTCAAATTTGCAAGTCAATTAATCTGAAATTTGCAATGGTCTGTTGTTGTGCAGTAATTACAAGTGCTTTGAATGAATATCTCACCAAAAACAATATTTTCTTAACGAGCACAACATAAGCATACGTAGAACATAACAAATACGTTGAATACACAAAAAAGATCATAGTTTTTTCAGCTATAGGGTAATAGATCATGCAAGAGAGGTAATTAGAAAATATATAATTAAACATTTGATTCGACATTTGCTTTCTGAATCATTCAGCAAAAATCATGTAATTGAAACTGTTCATCTCAAATCCCGAAGGTAATTCCACAGTTATTAAAATGCATAAGCAGAATGTTGATATACCTGTTGTTGCGTGCCTCTACTGGGATTGCTTGGCTGGGATGCTCACGTCGAAGGAACGATCACCAAGGAATCACCAAGGGAAAGATCCTAAGGTTTCACAAACCAAATCCAACCTGGTTCGTTCACTGATCTCCTTCTCCGGCAGCCAAGTATGCTTCTCTGTCCTTCTTTCCTCGCTTCACTTTGGACGCTCTTCTCATCAAAGAGAGGGGGGCTAAGCATTCTCACGCAGCAACTCCCTTTAGTGCTTACCTCTCCCTCTTAATAGGGAGAGGCCACATCCCTCACGGAGTGCAGATCGTGCGCACTCCATGAGCAAGCAGTTACCAAAACTGCCTACACAGAATTGATAGAAAAATAACAAGATCGTGTGAGATGATAGCTGGATGTGTATATTTGTGACAAAAGTTTATTGTTCTTACAGATTACTGAAATTACTGGATGTGATGACAAGCACAGGATGTTCATGCCCATCACGCTTAATCCAGATATTAAGGAAAAAATGTATGTTATCAATAGATGGATAGAAATGCCTTCAATAATAAATTTCATGAAATCGAAACTAGAGATAGATACACAACAAAACTTTACTCACCAAAACTCTTTCCAAGAAAAGGCCCAAGAGGAACATATTCCCATGCTTGGATGTCTCTGGCTGCCAAAAAGACTCTACTTAACTATGAGCTTAGAGTAAAAGGTAAAATGCTCGTTAAATCAAAATAAGAAAAAGAAATTGTAGCTACCACTCCAATCGTTCATTAGTACAAGCCCAAAATATGATCTGCTGTCATATTGACATCAATTGGTTTGCCTAATTCATTTCCTGGACCCACTATTGCAGCCTGGGAGTGTGAGTAGCAAAATAATTATCTTAAAGATGATAGCTCACTCCTAAAAATTGATAATGTTATTCACAAGCCATGAGCACAAGAATGTAAACTCTGGAATTTGAATCTGCAGTAAACAAAATGCTTCAAAAACAGTAAAGATCATCAGGCAGGAACAAAAAGTATAGTAAGAGAAAGAGATCATAACTGAATATGTAATAAAAGAGAAATGCATAAAGTTAATCTTTGCAGAACTGACCATTTCAAGCTCGAAATCCAGCTTCTGTGTGGGTCTGAAATATGGTGGAGAGTTTCCTGTTGGATATGCTTGTCCTCTGATTACATCAAAACCATTTTAGCTCAAGATGGCTTTCACTTAAACTAAGCTTACCACTCCTGGTAATTAAAAATTCAGGGTGTTACAATTAAGATCTAGCACTGCAAATTCCAAAATGATACATACAAATGAGATAGCAATCATCATTTGTTTTTTTCATCAGGTACATTGAGCATTTGATTTCAGCAACAGAGACATTCTTTAATGAACCTATGTAACTTCTTCTGGAAATATGTATACTTAATACTATAATGGTCCTAAGAACACACACAAAAAAAAAGGAAAAAAATATTGTTCAACTTGGACGGACAATAGGTGTGCCAGATATCACAATAGAGGAAGCTCGTCCATGATAAGCAATAGGAAGATGAAACCTGTAGTTTCATAGCCGGTCAGAAAAGGTAAACAATTATTACTCATTAATCTCATTATTGTGAAGGAAATGAATGAATATTTTTTAAGTTTAAATTGATCTCTGTCCCTCTGAAAGAAAATAGTCAAAGAACACAATATGTTTGTGCCAAATAACTAAATATAATAACGTTTTTGAGTAGCTAATTCTAATCTACATTATATCGATTATTTGAATCGATAGTGAGATGATGTAGAGAATACTACTCTTAATCATTTCTAGTCAAGCATTGATATTCAGAAACGATATTAATATGTTGAGACTAGCATGTAGGTCAACTGGATGACTTGAATTCACAAGTCATGGATATGAGATGTCGAATTGACATATGAGTATACATTAGAGAATGTATACTAAATTGATCCGTCATGAGAAAGTTTCATGGATCGTTATATGAGTATCATAAACATTCTCATGTGATTATTGGTATGAATAGTCCTTAGACCTGAAGTTATTATGGTTCCCTACATAAGGAGTTATGTACTTTGATATTGTTAAATGTCACTCGTAACAGGATGGACTATAAAGACGATCACTAGGTATATAACAAATTATGTAGAGAGAAGTGAGTAATGTAGATGAGATCTATCCCTCCCATATAATGGGAGTGATATTTTGCGACCTCTTGATAGAGTAGGACAATGAAATGTATGGTCATGCTCAAATGAGTCAATATGAAATATTGAGTTCATTTGCTTGAGTGAGTCTACTTAGGGATCAATAATATAAAGATTGATAAGAGGATGACACGGTCTATACCTCATTGATCAATCTAGATATTGAGGATAGAAGGACATGATCATACATTATCATAGTCACGAAGGTTATGTCGGATCTCGACATTCTTGTCACTTGGGTAGCAATGATGCATTGCTAAATACCGCTCATTTGTTTATGTTTCTAAAATAGATTTTAGAGACATTGCCAATGTTACAAGAACCTATTGGGTCACACATAAATAACACTCTATTTAGAGATGGGTTCATTTTAATTTGACTAAAGGAATAATTAATCTCATTGGATAGCCTAGACTTGAGTTAGACTCAAGTTGGTTGAATTTGAGTTAGACTCAAATTAAACCAAGTTGATGAATGCATGATTAATCCACATTAATCATGCATTGAAAAAGAGGAAGTTATCATACATGGAAGTTATCATGCATGATTAATAAGATTAATCATGTATTGATGAGAGAATACCAAAAGTCTAAAAACCTTTGATATTCATAGCATGAGTATAAAAGAGTTTTTTTTCCAAAAACTCTATAGTTCTTCACCTTCTTCTCTCTTCTTCTTGCTTGGCCGAAACTTACAAGGGTTGCTAGCACAACCACCTTTCTCTAATAGTGAGTGTTAGTGTGGATACGCATAGAGACACGAATACTTGAACGTACTAGAAATCTGACAACTTTTGGACGAGCAAACACTACAAAAAAATCATGATTTTGCGACGAATTTTAAAAATAAATTCGTCGCAAAATCTTTTACGATGAATTTTTTTTCGTTGCTATAAAGTCGTCGCCAAGCTTGGCGATAAAATTTCTCGTTTCGTCGCAGATATTTATGATGAAAATTTAAATTTGTCCCCAAATTCATCGTAGATTTGCGACAAAAATTGAATTCGTCGCAAATCTACGACGAAAGCGTTTTCGTCGCAAATCTACGATGAAAATGATTTGTCACAGATTTGCGATGAATTCGATTTTCGTCGCAAATCTACGATAAAAATATTTTGTCGTAAATCTGCGACGAAAATGATTCATCATAGATTTGAGACGAATCTAATTTTCATCGTAAATTTACGACGAATTTGGGGACGAAATCATTTTCGTCACAGAATTCGTCGCAAAATTAAATTTTTTCTTTCCTACCCCTTTATTTGTTGATTATACCGTAGATACAATACACGATCCAATCGGATCGATTTAAATTTTACAAATAACCTGTATACATATTAATATCAATCCACATCCACATACACATATTAATTCACACAAATTGAAATCACAAACATCCACATCCATATATATCAATTCACACTTTATAAATATACATATTAATCCACATCCACATACACATATCAATTCATACAAATTGAAATCATAAATATCCACATCCATATATATCAATCCATACTCTACAAATATACATATCAATCCATATCATGATCGAAAACATTAATATCACTCCAGAACAACATCAATATCAACATAATGAAATTTAAACCAATACATCTAGTCATATAAATCCATATATACAATATATGTAATGTCAAGAGGGTTGATTAGGACTAAGAAAAGATGCAATAGAATCATCGTACTCGTTTTTGCTCTCCAGAGACTCTGCTTCCTTCTCCCTCAATATCTTTTCTTCTCCTGCATAAGAAAACATAATAAAGAGAAAGTATCATTCTTAAAATTAAAACTTAAACCTATAAAATAAATATGTAAAGACTTACCTCTTCTTCTGAATTTTTATTCAAAAAAGTTGTTTAAAAAAATTAACAGTATTACTAAAAAATATATAATAAAATAAAATATTCTATTTACTAAAAAATATAATAAAATAAAATATTCTATTTGTGGCAAACCATTCCCCATTTCAATTTGTGTGTAATATGTTCATGAGTCTTAACTAATCATATTCTTGAGGGAAGCTAAAACACATTAGAAAGCAGGATAAAGGTAATAACCTAAAACAAGT
>NW_027432610.1:0-5444 GCF_044706935.1 Curcuma longa
ACTATCATTCTACTTTTTGAAAACCTTCTGGAGGCGGAGAGGTCTCTTACAACTTATTTTTGGAACAAATACAACCAAAATTAAATATACAAATGAAATCAAAATAAACACATTTACATAAGTGAGTTTTGCTTTGGATGCTTCTTGTTACTTTAAATTGCCACTTGTTGGTTCAGAAATATAGCAGCACTTCTTCCTCAAACCCCCAAGAACCGACTATTTCAAAACACCTCAAAACCTTCTTTTCTAGCGTTGTTGTTCGGACTAATTTTTGTCTAACAGTCGATTGATCTTACCCATCAATTGATTAATCAATTGGAGATTTGAATGTTGCTCTGACTTATCAACTCAATGTCTTCATCCATCTCAACATCAATCAATTGACCAATATACCATCAGTCAATTGTTGCATAATCAATCAAATCTCACAATCAAGTTCTAAACACTCTGTTCACTTGAACAATGACATTACTCGACCATTCATTACTATTAATCGACTGTTGGCTAATCAGTTGAATTCCGTAGTTGAGTTCTGAACTTTCTATTCGCTTGAACAGTGATATCTGTCTGATATACTCTATTACTGATATATCAACCTAGTTGAACAATCAATTTTTTAACTATCTATTTGCTACAATAACATCAACAGTTAACTGACCGAACTCATCAATCATCTGCTATTGTAGCAGATTATTATCCATAGGTTACTGTAGCATATTATTATTTCATAAGTTACTATAGCAACCCTATTTTCGAGGTTTAACGTCCATTAGTCGATTGATACTCCTCCTGTTTCAATTTTACCAAAGTTGAATTTTGCCTTGCCTAGTATCTTATTAATCTTAACCTGCTAGTACTTTCTTTGCTTTGCATTTGGTCAATCTTGACTTAATAAGACTTCATCATTATCTAGTATCCAGTCAACCTTAATCTGTCAAAACTTCATCATTATCTAACATTCGGTCAACCTTAATCTACTAAAACTTCATCGTTATCGTTGTCTAGCATCTAATCAATCTTAACCTGCTTGGACTTCACGTCTCATTTCAACTTTTTATTGGACTTCCAATCCCAAATGTTCAATCAATCGTGATCCACTTAAACTTTCCTCTTGCCAACTCTCTATTGAAATTCCGATTGCCAAGTGTCCAATCAACTATGACCCACTTAGATATTCCTCTTGCCAACACACTTGGACTTAAGCCACTTGCTCAACCAATTAATATATTGATCAACTGTCAAGTATCCAATCAACCTTAACTTACTTAACGTCCAACTAACATATTGATCAAACATCGAAATTCAATTTGAGTCAACTCGAGCTTAGTCAACCTGGTTAATCTTGACTAGAAGTCGATTGCACCAACACCGAGTCTGAATGCCAAGTGCCGAGTCAGGAAGTCGAGTGCCAAGTTGGGAAGCCAAGTGTCAAGTTAGGACGTCGAGTGTTGAACTGGTCGAGTCGCCTGAGTATCAAATATCGCCTGAGCCCAATTGGGTTGCTAAGTACTGAGTTGGGAAGGTGATGCAGAGTTGGTAAAGTGAGAAGCCGAGGCTTGTGTTAGACATAGTTTCCTTAAAACAGATTCGTCTCCTTTAGCGGTGCTATGAGGTAACGATGGACGTCAATTTCCCAAGATACAAGGGTGAAATCATGATTGCAACTTAGAACAAGTTATTCGTGAAGAATTGAGCAAGTACCCGAATGTTATCACAAAGAGTATGCTAAGCAGGATGCACGACAGAGAGAAGGAAATGAGAGAAAACGGCGAAGGTGGAAAGATTTCTTTGCTTATGCTTCTTCGTCTCCTACTTCTCTGCTCATGGTCTCGGCCTCCTTATATAGGACTTGCAGTGTTAAATGGTTGATTAATGGTCATTTACTATCTTTACTCATCCAACTTGAAACGTCGATCGTCAACCATCAAAGATCGGTCGTTTCTAACCGAGAGGTTATGGATTCACCATTAATCGTCGACTATTTCAAATCAACACATTAATGCATCTGTTACACAAATGAGCAAGCAGGAAAAAATTGATCCATGTAGCAAAATATTCGCGAATCCATTTTGGGCAATTTTGCCATGACCGATCTGTCATTTGATGCATGCAAGTAGTGCTCGTACAAAATTCATCTGGGATTATTGCAATCCAAACCTTGGATTTGCACCCTCTCCTACAAGTGTGCATCGTTCACAACTTCCACAATTGTGATTATAAATCAACCTTAATATCACTTAAATTTCAATGTGAAATTTAACTCTCACAGTCACAGGAGTCTCCTTCCATCTACTATTTTTTTCATTCACATTTTTCCAACATTTCCCAAGCCTCTTTTGAAGTTGAGATAGTTGAAATTCTTAAGAAAATCATCTCATGTAGGTTTATTGAAGGTTTAACAACATCTTTAAATATTTCTTTCTGTTCTCCCTTAATCAACTTTTATCAACATCATCATCCTCAAAGCCTCTCTCTATTAAATCCCATAGATCTTGAAATCTAAATAAAATTTTCATTTTATACTCCAAAACTCATAGTACTATTTGAGAAATTCCATGGATTGTCATTATGAATGAAGATATTTTAAATCTAATGCTCTGGTACCATTGTAAAAAAAAAAAAAAGACAACAAGAGGTAAAAAATGCACAAAGAGAATACAAATTTTCAATTACTTCATTCTTAAATAAGTAGCTTATTTATAGACTAATTGCATAACATAAACAAACTACTAATTCCATAATTATAGCCCACTAACTCAACTAATACAAATACATTTAATATAGAGAAATTTTTTTAAACTACTAACCATCAATATTACCCCTAATTATACCCGTGGACTCACTAAATATTTCCATCATTAATTTTGATCATTTATCCGCATCGCCATCATTATTCTTCACAATATACGTACTTAATTTCACTGCTTGGCGTAGCTGAGGATTGCATACACTGTTTGCACCAAACTGAGAAGGTTGAAGAAAACAACTGCAGTGACACCGATAGTCACCCACCGATTCTTGAAGTAGTTTTGCCTCAACCATGAGAAATTCCATAGTGCCCAAAGTCTGTTACTTCTTTCTGCAGTAGCTCTCCACATCGTTTATTACCTTTGCGAGATAGAAATTCTCCAAGTCGAAGTCGACGACAAGGGTATCTGTCCTTCGGAGCTCGTTGAATATGTGAGCCACTTCTTCGTCAGTGCGAAGGCGGCTGACGATGATCTTGTGTTGCCGGAGCACCGCCACGTCCTTGTCGGTGTTTATCAAGCAGTCCATGAACCAAACGTAAGTGGAGATGTACTTGCGGACCCAATGGCATTGCTGCTCGAAAGCGATGAGGTTTCGGAGGAGGGAGATGTTGTCATCGTTGATGACGAGTTGAGGAATCTCCATGGATCTCTTGCTTTCGTCGAAAGTGATGTCCAAGAAGCTACTGCCATCGGTCTTATTTGTAAATTGTATTCTCATTGCTTGGAGCATCTCTGCACTGGGGAAGGAAGGTAAGTCGACGGTGGGAAGGCAGCTTGCCTTTTCCGTCATCCCCCAAACAAGAATTGAATGGAAAAGGTGGAGCAAATGGGCACTTGTATCAATTGCTGGATAAAAGAATCCGTACGATTCCTGGGTCGGAGATTCCTGGGTCGGAGAGAGGTTTCGGTGAATTTGCTTCATGAGAGCAAAACATAAGCGTCCCGTTGCGGAAGGGTCATCCGTGTACTCATCGAGGAGATGACGGAGGTGACGAAGAGGGAGCTGGTTTTCGACAAGCATCATATCGTTGACAATCAATGGAGCTGCCCACTTCCACGAGTACTCTTCCATCTCTGTTCGATGCCCCCCCGCTTGCTCCCGTAGGAACTCGGCCATGAAAGCGCAGTCAAGCACCATCATCTCCACGAACTCACTTCTGGTCATACTGATCTGCTCCGAGTAGGCACAACGGAAATCAGACTCCGAGTCCTTGCTTAGATCGACAAAGAGATCCACATGCACTAAATTCACGTCCAAGCGGCTAAAAAAGTTGCTGGCATAGGGCAATTTGATCCGTTCATCCGTTGCTCGAAAGCGTTGCTTTCCATGGTGGTAGGGGCCGAGGGAGACCATCTTTGGTTCAAAAGAATCCACATTGGTTCTGCGGATGTTCTCAGGAACTCGAAAGATCGTCGCACTGATGCCTTTCTTAGGTTTGCTTGAGGCCGACCTCAGCTTCTCAATGAAAGTCCTCGGCAAATTTTCGTATGCCGTAGACTCATCTTCCATCTCTTATAGTTAAACAACAAGAGACGATTGCAGACTTCTAGCTCTGGATTCCAATAAATTAAGCAAACTTAAATAGTTCGTATATATGAATATGCAAAAACTAACAAAAATAGAAAAGAAAAGAGACGATTAAGAAGAACTAAAGGCAGGCAAACAAGGAAGATTAAAGAACCAGTAGGGCATCTCCAACCTAGATCGCTTCGGCAACCTGCCTCTCTGCTTGGAAGAGGAGGAGGATATGGGATCAGACTTGGGATTGTATCATGTAGATGCATAGTGCTTTCACTTCCTTTTTTCCTTTTTTTCTTAAAGCACGTATTATTAAAAAAAAAAGAAAAAGACTTTCATAATACAGATCGAGATCCAGATCTGATGGATCAGTCCGTTGATATATTAATAAACATTTATTCAGATCGAGATTCGGATCTGACCAATCAGAGCTGAATATTCACGGGTTTCAATGTACATTTTTATTCAAAACAAACATTTAATAGATTTAAATAATAAAAAAATAAACAGCTAGAAACTCAAATAATGCCTAAAAAATTAAATATTCAATCAACTGTTCTTGGAAAAATCCTTGTTATGGAAGACGTAGAAGAAACTAGATTTTCACCCATAGAGGTATCTCATTTTGATGACAAACAAAAATTATTTTAAGATTGTTGGGCAATACATTTGTTTTAAGGCATCTTTCAATTAAAGATTATTGAAGATATTTATCAAAATTACAAAAGATAGTCTAAATTGAAAGTACAAATCTAAATCAAATCTCAAGCTACTAGACTGGAATGGTTAGACTGGGCTACTAGTGCTCGAGCAAATTGCATAGCCATTTGCCAGACTACTGAGTGAACTTCCCAGAGTCAGAGTGGGACGTTGCTGACTTAATGTCGAGAGCTACCAAGTGCCATGAGGTCCATGCGGCCCGAGTGCTTCCCGAACCCAAGTGGGAAGCCGAGTGCCAAGTGCTGCCATAGTGGATTGCCAAGTGACGAGTACTGCCCGAGTGGATTGTCGAGTATTGAGTCAGGACACTAAGGGGGGTGAATAACTTTGATTGCGTTGAGTTGATTGCGCAACAAAAACTTGAACAAATTGATAACACAATGCAAATAAGGTCAATTTTACTTGATTCATCACCTCCCAAGACAACTACATCAAAAATCTAGTCATAATGACTA
>NW_027432611.1:0-2887 GCF_044706935.1 Curcuma longa
GAGCTAGACATGGGCGATTGACTTTACATCCTTCAAAGGTTGCTTAACTATAAGAGATGGAAAGTGAGTCACGCATCTCTCGATTTTGAAGATGTCCATCACTGGTCGAGGATTTTAATGGAGAAGGTGAAATCGGCCTCAGATAAACAAGGCATCCAATTCGAGGCGTCGATCTTTCGAGTTCCTGAGAGCATCCGCAGAACCAATGTTGATTCTTTTGAACCAAAGATGGTCTCCCTCGGTCCCTACCACCATGGAAAGCAACGCTTTCGAGCAACGGATGAAAGAATCAAACTTCCCTATGCCAACAACTTTCTCAGGCGCATGGGCACGAATTCAGTGAAGGACATTGTCTGGCGATTCGAGACGTCGGAGTCGGATTTACGTGATGTCTACTCGGAGCAGATCAGCATGACCAGGAATCAGTTCTTGGAGATGCTGCTGCTCGACTGTGCTTTCATGGCAGAGTTTCTAATGGAGCAAGCGGGCAGCATAAAACAAGAGATGGGAGAGTACTCGTGGTCGTGGAAGTGGGCAGCTCCATCGATTGTCAACGACATGTTGGTTGTCGAAAACCAGTTACCTCTTTTTGCCCTTGTTTATCTCCTCGATCTGCGCGAAGATATGGGGCCTTCGCTTTCCCCTGGACCCTTAAAAGAATCCCTCTGTCGAAATCTCACGGCGCAAATTCACCGAAACCTCTCTCCAACATCGACCTTGATCTCGAACTTCAGTAGCTTTGAAACAAGATCCCATTTGCTCCATCTTTTCCATTCACAGCTTATTAGCAAGCTGAAAGCAAATGCCTATGAGGACGGCGGCGTCCACTTACCTTCCTTCCCCAACGCAGAGGTGCTCCAAGCAATGAGAATACAATTTTCAAATAAGACCGATGGCAGTAGCTTCTTGGGACATCACTTTCAACGAAAGCAAGAGATCCATGGAGATTCCTCAACTCATCATCAACGATGACAACATCTCCCTCCTCCGAAACCTCATCGCTTTCGAGCAGCAATGCCATTGGCGTCGACAAATACATCTCCACTTACGTTTGGTTCATGGACTGCTTGATAAACACCGACAAGGACGTGGCGGTGCTCCGGCAACACAAGATCATCGTCAGCCGCCTTCGCAGTGACGAAGAAGTGGCTCACATATTCAACGAGCTCCGAAGGACAGATGCCCTTGTCGTCGACTTCGACCATTTGTATCTCGCAGACGGTAATAGACAATGTGGAGAGCTACTGCAGAAAGAGGAGTAACAGACTTTGGGCACTATGGAATTTCTCATGGTTGAGGCAAAACTATTTCAAGAATCGGTGGGTGACTATCGGTGTCACTGCAGCTGTTTTCTTCAACCTTCTCACTTTGGTGCAAACTGTGTATGCAATCCTCAGCTACGCCAAGCAGTGAAATTAAGTACGTATGATATTGTGAAGAATAATGATGGCAATTGATTTTAATTAATAAACGTTTAACGCATAAATTAAGCGTTTGATTGGTTGTATAACTAGTAAGTTTGCTCTTATTGTTGATCACATATTAAATTTAATGTTATCATATTTGCTTATAGTGGTGCTTTCTTTACATAACAACTTATTGTATAAATATATCATTGGACTATGGTAATAAGGGATTAATAAATGACGATTCTCGATGTCTTTTTGACTTTTTTTAAACCAAATTTCCCTAGCTAGGGAAAGTAGAATATTTAATTTTCCCTAGGCAAAATATTAATTTCGTGTTTTATCTTTTCTGAAAAAGGTGAACTATAATATCAAAGGAATAAACGACCTCATGTAAAAGGTATACAAAGTGTCTACTAAGTATATATGGACTTTCATACAAAAGGTATAAAAAATATCTACTAAGCATGGACTTTTTGATCAGATCTGGATCTGGATCTGTATTATGGAAGTTTTTTTCTTGTTTATAATGCGTGATTTAAGAAAAAACCAGTCAAAGCACTGACACTTAATTTCTCAAGCAGCGAGGCAGGTTGCCGAAGCGATCTAGGTTGGAGCTGCCCTACTGGTTCTTTAATCATCCTTGTTTGCCTGCTTTTAGTTCTTCTTAATCGTCTCTTTCCTTTTCTATATTTTGTTAGTTTTTGCATATTTAATTCAGAGCTACAAGTCTGCGATCAAACTTTAGATTTTATGGTTGTTTAACTATAAGAGATGGAAAATGATCAGTCTGTCGCCTCCCTCGATCTTAGAGATATGCATCGCTTGGCTAGGTTTTTCATGGAGAAACTGATCACCTCGGCCTCAAGCAAACGGAAGGGCGACATCCAGGTCGGCGAATTTACTGACGTTTGAGGTTGGAGAGAGCTAGGTTTCGAAAGAATTTTGCGTGAGGCCTGGACAAGGAGGTATTTGCTTGGAGGGCATCGAGAATCATATCGATGGAGCCGCCCACTTCCATGAGTAAGTACTCTGTTCCGTGCCTCTTATTCTTCTCCCATTGCAACCCGAAAAACTCGGCCATGAAAGCGCAGTCGAGAAAGCAGTAGCATCTCCACGAACTCATTGCTGGTCATGCTGATCTGCTCCGATCGAGTAGAATCGCTAGCTAGCTCGACAAAGTTAATTGCTGGCATAATAATGCAATTTGATCCTTTCATCCGATGCTAGAAGCCGTAGCTTTCTATGATCTCCCTCCGTCCTAGCTACCACGAAGAAAAGCCACCCTTCGAGCATCGAATGAAAAGATCAAATTAATAGATAAGTCTGATTTGGAAAGTTCACTCGATAGTCCAACTGACAGCTACGTGATTGGCTCGAGCACTTAATAACTCAGACAACCCAACAATCGATCTAACTAGCCTAGCCTAGCCTAGCCTAGCAGGTTGAGATCATCAACTCAAAGCAATTTTAGATAAGTC
>NW_027432612.1:0-10402 GCF_044706935.1 Curcuma longa
CGACCAATAAAATTATATAAAAGTGTTTCAACGATCAAGCTCAGAATACAATACTTACAAGCAATCATTTTCATTCTCGTGTTCAAAAAATCGTCCAAACTCTATTCATGTGATTCGAGGAAGAGCTAGGAGTAGCGTTGCAACAATAAATTCTCGCTATTGTTGGGTTATTACCTCTTTAAAATTGTATTTACTCATAGGAAAAGCAATTAAGCCAAAAGGATTAAAACATATTAGGTCTATTACATATAGCCTTATCCTCTAAATAATAAATGTTAATAGAGCCTAGATATTTCAAAAAAGAAACAGGGATTTCAACATGAAATTTGATGGCAATTAGAAATTGTATACTCAAAACTTGTCAAATACATATGAACGTAATCCTATGGTATATATTAATAACATAGGATTTTTCTAGTCACACTTATTTTTAAAAAAAAACTAGCTACCCTATCGTACCCCATAATACATTTGATAAAGCTTCTTTTCACATCAAAAACCCACGCCCATGTTCAATTCGAAGAATAAAGCATTTCAATACTCGCTTTCATAAAGACTTGGCTATCTGATTCGCATCGGAACATGCCTTTGTATCCCCATTCAAGAACAACAATAACTTCAAATTTTCTCCAACTTCTTTGCCGTCACAACAGGATTCTCTTTGGCTAACACCACACGGCCAGCAGCCTTGTAGTCAACTGAACATTCATGTGTCTCAGAGTACCTATGAGAGGAACAGAAGGCGCCGCCACACCGGCATGTGAAGCCAAGTAAACCTATCTTTTTCTGACATTGGGTGCATCGGTTAGCCGGTTGCTTCTTCAACAAGCCCTTCAGTTGATCATCAACAACCTTGGGCTCACTTAGCCCCTCCACTCTACTCAAACCTTCAGTGTGGTTGATCTGCACAGAAGAAGAAGATGGAACAATCTTCGGTTTCTCCACTTGTGTAATAGGGGAAGAAACCATCGACTTATGTTTCATGGCAATATCCTTGTAGCATTTGGAGCAGAGGTTATTGTTCATGGCAGTTCCAAAAAACCCACATTTGTTTGCACATAAAATGGGGACTTCAGGGGTTTCGCAGTAAGTTTGTTCGGTATCCTTTTTCCAGCTCTCTTGCGCCATTCAGACTCCAAGATCTTACTTTTTCTCCTCTGATTTTTGGTGAGGCAAAATCAAAGAATCGAAGAGGCTAGCTGTTCAAACGATGGAAGAGATGTTTTCAATAGGATCTGTGGAAGAATAAGAATTCAATTCAGAAGTAGGAACTCAACAAGACCAATTAGATGGCAACCAAAATCCAAAAAGAAGGGGAATAGGAAAAAAATTCCAATCTTCAGCTTGTAGATCTCTCAATTAACAAAAACACAGAGAAAAGGAAAGATCCCGCTAGGATCTTGATCCTTGAAAAGAAAAACACAACATTAACAAGATAGCCTTAAATTTACAAGGAAAAAAAAAGAGACGAATTCTACAAGGAACTTTGGATGAACCTCCTTCCAAAATCCAGAAGGCAACCAAATCCCAACCAGAAAGAGGAATCCTATCTCGAATCCAAAGGAAAATACACGCTATCTCAACCGGAAAAAACACGAAAAGATCATATCTTTGAAACTCAATCGAGAGACAGAGACAAGAATACTTTGGTTGAACCTCCTTCCAAAATCTAGAAGGCAACCAAATCCCTCCATGGAACCGAAAAGAGGAATCCTATCTCGAATCCAAAGAAAAATAAACGCTATCTCAATCCCGGAAAAAGCACGAAAAGATCATATCTTTGAAACTCAATCAAGAGACAGAGAAAAGAATTACCAGAAGCTGAGCCGATCGAAGCGAAATAGCAAGCCAAAGATGATCGAAGACGCGATCGCCTCCGCTAAATCGAAGGCCGAACTGAGACAAGAGAGCAGAGATAGAGAGGAATTGGGGAAGGGTTGGGGGGTTTTATAGCACGAATTTGAGCACCTGGTCTGGTTTCCCGTGATGGGGATTAAAACAGCAACATTCACCCAGACAAATACCATCATTATTACTGGTGAATTGTTGCCGGTTACCGAAACTATTGGTGGTAGCAATTTAGGTATTCCTGTCGTTAAAATCTTTAAAAAATCTGTTAATGGTTTGAATTATAATTTTTTTGGTTTGTTTAAAAAAATCTAGAAAATTGGTCAATTCGTTACAACCAAAAAAGGGAATATTTTTGGCTTGATTTGATCACATCTTAATTAAAATAACTAATTTACTTAACATTAATAAAACAAACTTGATTAAGTCTGATTTGATGATTACAAATCATGTAAAGTTCCATCAATATTGTCTATTTGTTAACACAGGATTTAAGTTTCCTTCATTGACTATCCATTTTTTTTTTTAGTATGGAGTAAATATCATATTGGAGATCTTGAAAAGAACATTAAAAATAATTTGTAATAAATCAAAGCAATTAAAAACATAGGAGATATTTGCAAATGCTCTCTTGACAAACACTTTACTATTTATATAAACTAGTTAATTCATTATTTCAATGAGGATTGATTTATGAGGAACAACTAACATGATCAAGATTCAAATCCCACTATAAATGAATATTTTAGAGGTGAGTTTCAGAATATATATAAAGTTGTACTTCAAAATTATCCAAGGACAGTCGTTTATTTATTATCAAAATCAACAATAAAAAAAATTAGTTCCTGGAATAATCATGCACAACCTATTATCACATGCCACAACCTACTACATTACCTTCATAATAGTTTGTGGTGGTGCTTTGCAAGTAATTTAGAAGAAGTTTAAGATCTCCAAATCTTTTGGCAAAGTTGAGACTTGAAGAATAGACTAGTGAAGTTTCTAAAATTGTCCAAAATGGAATTATGAGATAGAATAGATATGCCTCCTGATTCATCTGATCAAACATTAACTAATAAATCTCTCTTTAATAACTTCAATTGTTCATTAAATAGTTTGGGGTTTATACCTATTACCTTGTATTTTCCTATAAGTTTCCCTAAGCATGATATGATTTATTGTAGGACTGTTGTGTGCGAGAGAGAGGTGGGAGGTGAATCTCGTTCTTTCATTCCTTCGATTTTGTCTTTCTATCAAAAAAAACTAGCAGTCGAATTAAATAAGCAAATCAAAGTGACACACGAATTTACTTGGTTCTCAATCCTCGAGGATCAGTACATCCAATGCTTAAGTACAAGAGACTTTGACATTTTCACTAGTTCTTACAAAATATGCATACACCAAACTACCAAGCAACCTAAGCCTAACTGTAGTCGAAGTTTGTAAGTTGACCGTTACTAGGCTTACCTAAGTCTTACTCTATGGTCTAACCTACTAGGCTTATCTAAGGGTTATACCCCCTAAGATTTACCTTTTACTATTTAGTTTAATTAATGTTTATTTTTTTTTTCCAAACATCCAGTCACCCGTGGTCTGATTGGACTTTTCCTTGCCTAGCATCTAGTTAGGACTAGTCACTCAGTAGATTTTTCACTTACTAAACATCCGGTTACCCTTGACCTATTTGAACTTCCTGCTTAGTATCTGATCCTTTGACTCCCAGGACTTTCCTTTCAATGTCTGACCCTCATTGACTCATTGACCTACCAGATGTCTGATCCATTGACTTGCCTAGACTTTTCGCCTGGTGCTCTCTATTTGCTAAGTCTTCCTTGTTTAATCCCATTGACCAGGACTTCTTTACCGAGCCTCTAACTAGGACTTCCCTTGCTAGTCATCTGGTCAACTTTGACCTGACTATACTTCACTCACATCCAAATGTTAGGTTCTATTTGGATCAACTTTTAGTCAAACTAACCAAACCTAAGTACATTGTCAAATATCGAAACCTTAGAAGTAGACTATACCAACAATCTTCCTCTTTTTTATGTTTGATAATTTTTTAAGTTAAATTATAGGTCATAAGGGTTTTAACACTCTAGAGATTACTAGATTTTTAAAAATTAAGTTTACCTTCTCCTCCTTTGCCAATCATCAAAAATATTGCACTAACAATTTATAGATTTCCTATGGTCAAAACTTAGTTTAGTCCTTTCTCGAAAGACCATAGTAGATGTTTTTGGTTTTCAAAATATTTTTTCAAAGGATTTTCAAAATGAAGTTTTAAAAGTACTTTTTAGATATTTTCAAAGTAGATATTTTTGTAAAACTATTTAGTATCCTTTCAATCAGGATCTCTCCTTTAATCTAACACGTTCTTAGGTTTATTGTTAACCACAAGACAAACTCTCTATATGTCTTAGGGTTTGACCTAAATCAAAAAACTGATTTTAAAATTATTTTGAACGTAATTTTGAAATGTATTTTCAAAGATTTTTTTAAAAATTTATAAAAGATAATTTTTGAAATAGGTTTGATCTTTTAATTTGGACCTCCCCCTTAATCTGATACTTCCTTAGGGCTCCTTGTTAACCATAAGACAAACTTCCTATGTGACTTCGAGGTTGATCCAAGTCAAAAGAACAATTAATTTACAGTCTTCAAAATATTTTTCAAAACATGAATTTTTATTTAATCTTTCAATTTGAATCTTCTCCTTAATCTGACACTTCCTTAGGACTCATTGTTAAATACAAGACAAACTTCTTATGTGTTTTAAGGGTTGATCCAAGTCAAAAGAATAATTTATAAAATATTTTTCAAAGCATGAATTTTCAACTTATTTTTTTCAAAGGATTTGCAAGTAATTTTTTCAAAGGAATTTTTGAAATTAATTTTTAAGAAGGTCTTTTCAAAATAAGATCTTTCAAGAAGGACCTCTCCCTTAACTAGACACTCCCTTAGGACATCCTTGTTGACCATAAAGAATCTCTACCTATGTGTCTTAGGATTCTAGAAGTGGTATTGACCTAGAGATTTTGTGTCTAACTGTTGGTCAATCAATTTTCAAACATATATAGATTTTTAAAAACTTTATAGTATAAGTACACCCATCGAATATGAATTTCAAGTAAATATTAAATTTTTAAAAATAGTTTTAAAAATATTTTTATAGTTTTTAAAAATATTTTTAAGACTTCTCAATTTAATAGTCCTTATCATCTCAATCATTCTAAGTGTCTCAGTACATAACATATAAATGTTGCCTTATGAGTTTGTGAGATATTTCATCAATTTTATCTTTATTAATTTAATTTAAGTTCTAATGAATGTTTGACCTTGTGTTAAATTCAAATTTAACTGTCAGTTAGTTAAGTGCACATTTCAAAAATTGACTTCTAGATTGTGGAGAGGCAAGGGTCTTCTTGGTTATCAAAATAATGACCACTTTTTCAGATAAAGTCTTTTTAAGAAATTATGTTCTTAACCTACTTCTTGAAAACCCTAATCTAACTAATCTAGGACGTGGCGATATAACTTCAATTAATTCCACTTAGCTAAGCATATCAAATAAGATACTCCTTACCTCACTTGACTACCTAAGCTAAGCTTCCCTAACGTACTATCATCTCGCCCAATCTTGGTATTATGTTGGACAAGTGTCAAGCAAGTATATGTCTTTAACTAGCTATTCTAGATTAAATAGGAAATAAACATGTATAACATGACATTTAATAGACATTAAATATATGTATGAGTCAATCAAGTCAAATAATTTTTATTTTCTAATAGTGTATCAAATTTCCAATTTTATACTTTTCATGTGGACCCGTGAATTTGTCAACCCATTTTATCACATTTTAGAATTTATTAAATTTTTATTTACTTGAGTAATATTTATCAATTAGTTTTATAATTATAAGTATTTTATTTTAATTGAGTTTTTGGATTTTAATTTCTTTACTTGTGTTTAAATTATATTTGTTTGAGTTATTAATTTATTTTTATTAAATTTTTAAAAGATGTGATTTTATTTTATATTTTAGATTTATATTTCATAATTAAATAGAACTTGATGATAATTAATTCTATTATTTAAATTCTAATTTTTAATTTTAAATTTGACCTATTAAAATTGATATGTTTATTTTCTTGAATTTTAGTAATTTTGAATTTTTGAACAATTAGTCTTTACATAGTATAGATTGATATTACAAATAAACAAAAATTGTATCTAATATAATATATACATGAGAAAATCTTGAAGAGAATCGATGAGAAAATGCTGAATGAGCTGCTATACTAAAACCTTAATTAGTCTTCAAAATCTTTCTTTGACTTTTTACTTTGTTGAAATCCCACTGGAATGTGTGTTTTATGAAGGAACAGTTCCGTGTAAAACATGAAAAGGTAAGGTAAGCATGGGGCTCAACATGACTTTTGGGTGACTCGGATATTATATGGCTCGGATGCTTCGAAAAAAAAAGAATGATGTCAACTATTGGCTGGAGGGGTATAATTGAAAACAAGTGCACATTTTTATAATTTTGAAAGTGCGGTACACCCTTTGGGAACTACATAACTTTGAGTGCCCTTTGAGAAATTGTCGTAACATAACCCCCCTAGAGCAAATGAAGCTATGTGTTACTATTATATGTAGTTATCCTATTTGATCCTATAAATAATAAATGTGTTACTATTACATTCTTGCTATTTTTTTAATTCTCACTATTGTTGAGTTGTTACTTCTTTAAAATTGTATTTGCTCATAGGGAAAACAATTAGGCCAAAAGGATTAAATCATATTAGGTCTATTATATACAGTCTTATCTTAGTCTTATCTTGCTTGATCCTCTAAATAATAAGTGTTAATAGAGCCTATATATTTCAAATGATAGTGAAATAGTGATTCAAAAACTCAAGAAAGTGTTTTGTAGAAAGACAACAAACAAACTATTAGAATCAAAATAAATAAACACAAGCAATTTACATGAGACCAAGCTTTTGCATCCATGAAAGTATGCAAACAACCAAAAAAGAAACAGAGATTTCAGCATGAAATTTGATGGCAATTAGAAATTGTATACTCAAAACTTGTCAAATACATATGATAGTAATCCTATGGTATATATTAATAACATAGGATTTTTCTAGTCACACTTATTTTTAAAAAAAAAACTAGCTACCCTAGTACCCCATAATACATTTGATAAAGTTTCTTTTTACATCAAAGGCAAACCACCATCTTCAATTCGAAGAATAAAGCACTTCAATACTCGCTTTCATAAAGACTAGACTATCTGATTCGCATCGGAACATGCCTTTGTATCCCCATTCAAGAACAACAATAACTTCAAATTTTCTCCAACTTCTTTGCCATCACAACAGGATTCTCTTTGGCTAACACCACACGACCAGCAGCCTTGTAGTCAATTGAGCATTCATGTGCCTCAGAGTACCTGTGAGAGGAACAGAAGGCGCCACCACACCGGCATGTGAAGCCAAGTAAACCTATCTTTTTCTGACATTGGGCGCATCGGTTAGCCGGTTGCTTCTTCAACAAGCCCTTCAGTTGATCATCGACAACCTTGGGCTCACTTTGCCCATCCACTTTACTCGAACCTTCAGTGTGGTTGATCTGCACAGAAGAAGATGGAACAATCTTCGGTTTCTCCACTTGTGTAATAGGGGAAGAAACCATTGACTTATGTTTCATGGCAATATCCTTGTAGCATTTGGAGCAGAGGTTATTGTTCATGGCAGTTCCAAAAAACCCACATTTGTTTGCACATAAAATGGGGACTTCAGGGGTTTCGCAGTCAGTTTGTTCGGTATCCTTTTTCCAGCTCTCTTGCGCCATTCAGACTCGAAGATCTTACTTTTTCTCCTCCGATTTTTGGTGAGGCAAATTAAAATCAAAGAATCGAAGAGGCTGTTCAAACGATGGAAGAGATGGTTTCAATAGGATCTGTGAAAGAATAAGAATTCAATTCAGAAGTAGGAACTCAACAGGACCAAATAGATGGCAACCAAAATCCAAAAAGAAGGGGAATAGGAAAAAAATTCCAATCTTCAGCTTGTACATCTCTCAATTAACAAAGACACAGAGAAAAGGAAAGATCCCGCTAGGATGTTGATCCTTGAAAAGAAAACACAACATTAACAAGATAACCTTAAATTTACAAGGAAAAAAAAAGAGACGAATTCTACAAGGAACTTTGGTTGAATCTCCTTCCAAAATCCAGAAGGAAACCAAATCCCTCCATGGAACCAAAAAGAGGAATCCTATCTCGAATCCAAAGAAAAATAAACGCTATCTCAATCCCGGAAAAAGCACGAAATGATCATATCTTTGAAACTCAATCTAGAGACAGAGACAAGCATTACCAGAAGCTGAGCCGATCGAAGCGAAATAGCAAGCCAAAGATGATCGAAGACGCGATCGCCTCCGCTAAATCGAAGGCCGAACTGAGACAAGAGAGCACGAGATAGAGAGGAGTTGGGAAGGGTTAGGGGGTTTTATAGCACGAATTTGAGCACCTGGTCTGGTTTCCCGTGATGGGGATTAAAAGATCAACATCTACCCAGACAAATACCATCATTATTACTGGTGAATTGTTGCCCGGTTACCGAAACTATTTGTGGTAGCAATCTAGGTATTCCTGTCGTTAAAATCTTAAAAAAATCTGTTAATGGTTTGAATTATAATTTTTTTTGGTTTGTTTAAAAAAAATCTAGAAAATTGGTCAATTCGTTACAACCAAAAAAGGGAATATTTTTGGCTTGATTTGATCACATCTTAATTAAAATAACTAATTTACTTAACATTAATAAAATAAATTTGTTTAAGTTTGACTTGATGATTACAAATCATTTAAGGTGCGTTTGATTCAAGCTAAATTATCATATATAACTTTGATTATCTAATTATTAGGTAATTATATAATTAAAGGTATAAAATATAATCTAATATTGTTTGGTTCAACTTATTTATTTGAAGAGAATAAAATATAATAAGTTTAATATTTATTATATTATCCTTAATTTAAATAAAATAAATTAAATTAATAATATTAATGATGATAATAAATTAATAATATATCAAAAAATAAATATAATTTATTTATAATTTTTTTAAAAAATTTAAAATTAATTTTATATTTTTAATAAAATAATTTATTAAAATAACTATTTTAATAAAATAAATCATTAAACTAATAAATATAATTCATTAATTTTATTTTTTTAAATTTAAAATAAATTTATATATATTTAAAAATTATTTGATAAAATAATTATTTTAATAAAATAATTTATTAAATTAATAAATATAATTCATTAATTTTATTTTAATAAATAATTTATTAAAATAATTATTTTAATAAAATAATTTATTAAATTAATAAACATCATTTATTAATTTTATTTGTTAAAATTTAACATAAATTTATATTTTTTAATAAAATAATTCATTAAAATGATTATTTTAATAAAATATTTCTTTAATTTGATTTTGTAAAATATAAAATAAATTTATATATATTTAAAAATAATTCATTAAAATAACTATTTTAATAAAATAATTTATTAAATTAATAAATATAATACATTAATTTTATTTTGATAAAATAATTTTTAAAATAATTATTTTAATAAAATAATTTATTAAATTAATAAATATCATTTATTAATTTTATTTTTTTACAATTTAACATAAATTTATATATATTTTAATAAAATAATTCATTAAAATAATTATTTTAATAAAATAATTCATTAAATTAATAAATATAATTTATCAATTTTATTTTTTAAAATTTAAAATAAATTATCTCTTTTAAATTTAAAAATATTTTAAATTAAAATTTATTAAATTAATTAACTCAGTTTCAATTAGATTTCATAATATATTCAATTAATTAGTTTTAAAATCGAAGGATAATCATGAAAATTTTTTTTGTTAACCTTTCAAAATTATAAAAAATCTTAGGCTGCCAAGGTAATCACATTGCCGAGTTATAACCCATTTGATGATATGGCGGTGATATTGTATTACTTGAGAATCGATCATAACCTGAACCAAACAAAGTTATCATTGATAACTTTTGATAGATAACCAAGGTTATCAATGATAACCCCAACAAAATGCCCCCTTAAAAAGTTCCATAAATACTGTCAACAATGATGGGAAATAAATAAGAGAAAATTTGATTTATTTTTTTAGTGAAATTTGTCTATTTGTTAACACAGGATTTAATTTCCTTCATTGACTATCCATTTTTTTAACATGTAGTAAATATCATATTGGAGATCTTGAAAAGAACAATAAAAATAATTTGTAATAAATCAAAGCAATTAAAAACATAGGATATATTTGCTAATCCTCTCTTGAGAAACACTTTACTATGTATATGAACTAGTTAACTCATTATTTCAATGAGGAACAACTAACATGATCAAAATTCATATCCCACTATAAATGAATATTTCAGAGGCTAGTTTCAAGATATATATAAGTTGTACTATGACATTATCCAAGGAAGGTCATCTACTT
>NW_027432613.1:0-4273 GCF_044706935.1 Curcuma longa
CTCATCTTGCACTATTGGTACTGAAGTGGATGTATCTCCTCTAACTTCCTCAAGAACAATTCTACTTGTGGGCTTGTGGTTCATTACATAGTCCTCTTCTAAAAATCGGGCATTCGTGCTAACGATGACCTTCTGATCTTTAGGACTATAGAACAAACCACCTTTCGTTCCTCTAGGATAGCCCACAAACAAGCAAACTTCTGTACGTGATTCCAACTTATCAGCATCTCCCCTCAACACATGTGCTGGACTACCCCAAATCCGAATATGTCTTAGACTAGGCTTGCGCCCAGTCCACAATTCTGTGGGAGTAGAGGGTACTGATTTAGAAGGTACCAAGTTCAGAATATATGCCGCTGTTTCTAGAGCAAGTCCCCAGAACGAACTCGGTAATTCTGAATAGCTCATCATCGATCTAACCATTTCCATAAGAGTCCTATTCCTTCGCTCCGCCACACCATTCTGTTGGGGTGTACCAGGTGCGGACAATTGGGATTGAATCCCAGCCTCTGATAAGTAATCCCTAAATTCTCCCAAGAGGTACTCGCCACCACGATCAGACCGTAGTGTCTTGATACTCTTACCAAGATGTTTCTCCACATCTGCCTTGAATTCTTTGAACTTATCAAAGCACTCAGACTTGCGGCGCATCAGGTATATGTATCCATATCTCGAATAGTCATCCACAAAAGAGACGAAGTATTCGAAACCACCTCTTGCCTGGATAGACATAGGGACCACACAAATCAGAATGAACCAATTCTAACACATCTTTGGCTCTATACCCCTTAGCCTTGAAAGGCCTCTTGGTCATTTTACCTTCCAAGCAGGATTCACAAGTTGGAAAATTTTCAACCGCCAGTGAACCCAAAGGTCCATCGGCTACCAACCTTTGAATTCTACTCAAGTTAATATGACCTAACTTTAGATGCCAAAGATATGTTTGGTTCATTTGTGAAGGTTCTTTTCTCTTAAGGTTAGAAGATGTGCTATTTATTTCCGTTTTTCGCATCATGGGAGTTATTGGATTGAGAGTGTATAGATTGCCGACCAATGTACCAAAACAGATATTAATCATATTCTTTTTGACAATAACTTTATTATCAAAAGAAAATGAATATTCATCCCTAAACAATTTAGAAATTGAAATTAAATTTTTTCTAAAATTAGGTACATAAAGGCAATCTCTTAAAACTAAAGTTTTATTCCTCTCAAACTGTAAATAAACTTCTCCCACTGCAACAGCTGCCACCTTTGTAGTGTTGCCCATGTAGACGGTGATCTCCCCTTCATGTAGTCGTCTGGTTTCCTGGAACCCCTGCAATGAATTGCAGACATGACTGCTTGCATGCGAAGCACTTGCCCTTTGGCTTCTTCACACCTGCCTGTGGCCCAGCCACTCGAGGTCCATTCACCGTCTTTGCCGAACCAGCTGGTCTCTTCTTCTTTTTTCCTTTCGGCTTAGAAGCAGATACCTTCTCAGCAATGTGAACTTGAGAACTATGACGAAATAGTCCTTCTGCCGCCTGGAGTTCTGTCAGTAGTTCCGCCAATGAATAAAGTCTTTTATTCATGTTATAGTTCAAGCGAAACTGCTCAAAACTCTTGGGCAGTGTTTGGAGAATAATATCGGCCTGGGTTTCACCATCGATTTCAGCCACGACCCCTGATGGGAAAGTCTTAAAAAACCGAGGCTCCCCTGCGATCTTCAGCCACCACCCCTGATGGGTTTCCCCATCGATTTCAGCCACGACGCCTGATGGGAACTCTTGGGCAGAAACCCTAAAAGGCTGGTTCTCTGCACGGTGCGACACGAGGCTCCCCTGCTCCACCGGATCTCGCGGGCCACGACCCCTGATGGGAAAGTCTTGAAAAATCATTCCGGTTGATTCTTGCAGAACAAAAATTTTATCGGAAACGATTTCAAGTTGCCCTCATATTCGATCAAACGAAGTTTGATCGACGCATTTAGATCATTGGGCTCTTGTGTTTGGTTTACAGGATCCAAGATAAAAAGGATAATTTAATTAACGCGGAAACATTAAATTATACCTTTTCTTCGGACTATTGTGAAGGATGTAGATGACCTCTCGATCTTCTATTGTATTCCTCTCCTCTTCTCGAACGTTGTGTGGGCAACGATCCTTCGAGAATTTCTCCACCAGAATTCTACTTCTCCGATGGCTAGCAAGCTTTACTTCCTTCTCTTTATATTAGAGAAAAGAGAAGAAGAAGAGTAGAGGATGGTTGCCCACCAAAGAGAGGTTCTGGCCACCAAAAGGATTTTGTTTCGTGTGTCTCAAACCCTTTGCAAGCCTCCTCTTTTATAGCCTAGCCATCTCACAAACTTGGTATGATTTGAATCATAAACTTGGTATGATTTCCATCAATCAGATCGAAGAATTTGGTATGATTTCGGAAGTTACCAATTCGAACTCAGAGGCTTAATCGATCAAGGAATCGATTAAAGCTTGTAACTTTTTCTCATTAAGCCTAGTAATCGATCAGGTAATCGATTACCAGCCTCCGTAATGAAAAAGCTTTGGTAATCAATCGGGTGATCGATTACCAAAGTATGTAATCGATCAGTTGATTGATTACACTGCTTTGTATGGGTTCGAATGCCTAGTTTCTTCACGAATTCTTCCAAGGCGAATTTGAGGATTTCCAGAGGCTACAGTAGGGACCTAGAGGAGGAATTGGTTTAGGTCTTCAATGGGCTTAAGCTTCCCATGTTCTTCACCGAACACACAGCTTAAGTCTATCAATAATAACTCATTCCACTAGAGAGTTATCATCGCACTACCGCACCAATCCCATATTACAATATGGGCTCCTTCTTACTATAAGTACATTAATCTCCCTGTGTTTAAGATATCGTATGTCCGTCAATTAAATGAGTAACTGACAACTCGAATTTAATCAACTTCTAATCCAAGAGTAGTACCACTCAACTTTATTATCATGCGGACAAGGTCCACCTGCAGGGTTTACATGATAATCCTTATGAGCTCCTCAAGGGGACATCATCAGCCTACATTATAGGACACAGTTTCCTTCTATAATCAACAACACACCATATACATAATACTACTTTGCAACTCATCGGGCCTTTTGATCTATCGTTCTAAATCTCACCCTTTGATGAATCAAAGAAGTACATACTAAGTACATGTGTTTGCTATTATCGGGATTAAGAGCATGTACATCTAAAGTAACAGAGGTTTAGTTCGATTATATAGTCAGTATAAATCGAACAATTCTCAGATGGTCCTGCTCAATACACACTTAGTGTACTAGTGTAATTCTATAGTCAAAACAGATTAAGACCAAATTACACTACAACCACTCCAATGGTTTGTCCAATCCATCTTCGTTGTTAACACTGTTTATAATCTATAAGGAACTGATAACATGGTCTTCTGTGTGTGACTCCGCATACCATGTTTATCTACAATATAGATTAAATGGACACTTGCATAAAAACTAAATGCAAACATTGACCAAATGTGATTCTTATTTTAGAATGTTTATTTACATAGCTAGGATTCTGGTATACATCCCAACAACCCCACCGGTGCGCGCGTCTCCCTTCGCCTCGCTGTGCGCCACCATCCGCGATGCCGGAGTTGCCAACTCTGTTGCTGGCTGAGGGAGAAAGAAGCTGGCCGTGGTCTTCTTCTGCTCCGGGCTGTCGCGCGCGATTGGCTCTGGCCTGGTTCCGCGTCCTTCTTCCTCCCTGCGCGGTGCGACTTCGTCCTTCCAACTGCGCCGCCCCTGCTTGCTTGTTCCCGCGGCCGCCACCTTCTTCATCATCCAGGTGAAGACCAAGCACTAGCTGCTACTGGAGTTGCGTGGGAGAAGAACAACACCAGAGGAAGAGAAGGTGGTGTCATCTCCTCTGCTGCCACCATCAGAAGGAAGTGCCACGCACTCTTCTGCTCCTGCTTCCTGCTTGGGAGAAGAGCGTCGGATCCATATTAGCAAGACCTCTACTCCGCCGGAGAAGTTTGCTGCCATCGGATATGATTGCTGTCGCCGGATTTCTTTACCACAACATGAGAAGTTGTTGCTTATGGAATTGTAGATGGCAATTAGGGTTTAGTTGTAGGAAGACCATGTGCCTACGGTCACTTTCATTATTATTACCGAAAGGTGGTTCGGTTATTTTGTTTATGGCTTCTCTCTGACAAAGATATCCTGAGCGCCGCCCATTTGCTGGAGCTTACTTTCATGATCGACGGCTTGTGAAGCTGTCGGAGTAACAATCGGA
>NW_027432614.1:0-2000 GCF_044706935.1 Curcuma longa
CCATTCATTTTTTTTAATCTAGTACTTCAGGAGTAGTACTCACTACTTGGTGGTGATATGAATCTAAATTGGACACGCTGAATAGTTTTTTATGTGAAGCATGCTATCTTAGCTATGTAAGTGCCATAAAATGCTTGAAAAATAATTGACTCCCACAAGTAACACAGTCATGCTCTTGAAGAAACTGTCCTGGTATGGTTGAAAGTGCTTCTTTGATTTTAGTTACAAGATGCAGGAGGAAATAGCAAAGTGATTTACCCAATACCTCAATGATTTGCTGGTCTACTGTACACAATTATTGACCATTCTTGTACAAGAGGACATGCTCATTGAAACTACCACATATGCTTTTTGTACTTTGATCCATAGTGGGCAAAATTGGCCAATATCAATATTAGATCATGTGAGTAGGATTGGTATTGACAATGACCAATTTGATTTCATGCCAATAATGTTTTGTTTTTTTTTTTTGAGAAATCTGCATCTTTCAAAGAATTGAGAGAAGTTAAAAAAAAATAGAGATTCAAAAAAATTTAACTAGAAATTAGTTAGATCTCATTCAAATATTATTTTAAATCTATTGGAATTTCGCCAAGTTGGGAGTGAAATTAAATAAAATCAAGTAAAAAATTTTATCAATTGGGAAGACTTCAAAAATCTTGACCGATCTAGCCTTTCCTTTATTCTAGCTTGATTCTTTAGAGAACTCAGAAGGGAAGAAGACAAACTGTTCATCACCATCTTGAATTATTTAGCCTTGGCACAACTCAAGATTCATCATGAGATCAAGATCACTCTTTCACCTTGCTATCACTCGTTAGACTTGATGCTTCATCCATCTTTCTTGTGCCTATTCATTGAGCTATGTTATTGTGGATCAAGAGAGAATGTGATAATCTCTTTTGGTTAATAACAATCCTAAAATTCTCTTCAATTTAAAATCAATTTAAATACAAGTAGATAACCAACTAAACCCTATTATATTGAATATTAAATTAATAATATTTCTATTAAAATGTATATCAACAATCAAGTGTTATTGAGTACTTTATACTAGAAATATTATTTTTTTATTGGTTATATCTTTTTTATTATTTATTAATTATATAGCAGTAATACGACAATATTAGTATGATGTATTAATGATACTTGGATATGTAATGACATATAATAGATATTCTTTAAGATTTTAAAACATCTCATCTTATATGTGAAATACTTTTATTATATATTTTTATTTTTTATTTTTCCACTGATTCTACTAATCAAATGGCACTATTATATATATATATATATATAGCAGTATATATCTATTAGCTGTCAATTATGTTAGTTGTTAATTAGCTAACATAATTGTAGATTGTTTCCTAAAATATATTTCTAATCTTATATATAAATATACCTCCTTTTTTAATGAAAGGATTCTATTTTTTTCTTCTCAAATATTATGGTATCAGAGCATTAGTGATTCAAAATTAGGGTTTCATCCCCATCATTGCTACCCTCTCGTTTTTCACCAGTCCGTGTGCGACAAAGCCAGCCACTATTGCCCCTTCTTCCCTAGTTCGTCGGTGCATCTTGTGAACCCCCTCGTGTTTGCCTCAGATGCTTGCGCACCAACCTGACGATCTCTTGGCCCCTTGCTCGTCTAGTCGCCTCTCGCCTATCTCCGAACTTGCCCAGGCTTCGACTTGCGCTCGTTGAGAGCGAGTGGTTTCCTCAATTGCCGTACGAGATTCGCATCCCTTGTTCGGTTGTTGCCCTTCCTTTTTCGGCACTGTGATCATCGCATCACACCGCCGCCTCCAGCCCTTATGCAGCAGAGGGAAGATAACAACAACAGTAAAGAGCGACAGGGCGAGAATTAGTTCTGTTTTTCTCAACTCCTATAACAGCACCTACTCGTGTCGTCTCATGCACCGAGCAACATCAATCATTGCCCTTCCTGACCATTAACTCGCCACTCATCATGAGCTACGTCTTGATCTTCCTTCGGATTC
>NW_027432615.1:0-1048 GCF_044706935.1 Curcuma longa
GCATGCTCACAACCATCACTTTGAAACCCTACCATAACATAGCCGAATACTCAAAGATTCATAGTATAAAGCCCTAACTTTAACCACATGGAAAAACAACAAGGTTCTTACTTAAACATTTTCATGAAACATATGGTACATACTTATCCAAACATACTTTTGAAACCCTAATATACCTTCATGGCCGAAACCTTCAAGAAAGGTTTCTTCATGCTCATATACCACATAAACTTTAGGAAAACCATGAAATCATCAACATAGCTATTATGTTGCAAGGTGAGGAAACTTACATAGCCTTTAGAGAAGTTTTACTCTAAAGAAGAAGAAGATGAAGCCTTAGGAAAGCCTTAACTTTTTCCTTGTTTCTCCTAGACTCTCCTAGCTTTCTAGACCTCTTCCCTTTGCTCCCTTAGCTTGTTGATGGGGAACCCCAAATGGAGCTCTCGGCCACAAGAGAAGAGAGGAAGAAGTTGTTTTCGGTGGAGATGAATGGAGAAGAAAAATGCATTTTCGGCAAAGAGAAGGTTTATAAGGCTTTAGTGGAGAGGGGTTACTTTTCCCTCAAAACTCCTCTCTTTAATACCTCTTTAATCATGAAATAAAGACAACCAAGTGCCTCTTCACTTGTCCTTATACCCATTCTCGTACCCTTAGACTTAAGTAACATGTCCCCTATGCTTTTCACAAGAAAAACTTGTCATCTCATTTGGTTATCCCATGCTTTTACTAGGCTTGCCATTCCTTGAGGTCCAAGGATCAATCCTTGGTTCCTCTATTATTTTTCTCTTTTATTTTTGCAAAGCCCACATGAGATAAGCCCATCAATTTTATCCATTCTTTAAGGCCCAATTTCATTCCTTTTTATCATTAGTAGTTGAAATAAGGGAAGCTCATTATGAAAAATATTTAAACCATAAAGCCCATTATGTAAGATCATCCACTAATGGCCCATTAAGCTAAAAGCTCATTTAATTATCAAAGCCCATTTAGAAATTTTACTAAATTTCTTTTAATCTATCATTCATCATTATCCAGGAATTATTGAAGG
>NW_027432616.1:0-5611 GCF_044706935.1 Curcuma longa
TCTCTCTCTCTCAGATTAAAAAGAAATAGATTAGCTCTCATTGCATTTAGTTTAATTATTGCCTACTTATGAACTTCCTCTTAGGAGTAAACAACTAAAAGCTCAAACTCGAGGAGTTGAGTTTGTCAGCATAGCTAATAAACAGTTGTTTTGGTTTTGCTTATTCAATATATTCTGAAAGTTGCAATTTAGAACATATGAAAGGACTCATATTGGACGTGTTCTTGTTTGGCAGCATAAGAATCTCCACTCACTTAGCTCCTCTTTCCTGTGTTTTTTATGTTGCATTCATAATTTTCGTTTGGCACTCAAAATGACTACATCGGTGTGTTATGATGACCTTTGTGAAATGGTATGCTAGGTTGCGAATTAGACAATCTTTAGCTCTAGTAATTGCCGTCACCTTTAAGATTATCATGCATGTTATTACCAATGCCGTTGTACTTCTAATATTTGCTAAATGTAAATTGCTTTCTTTTAATCGATTACAAATTTGTTACCATCGACTTGGATTCGATGTATCATTAACCTTATTTTTGTTATTGCGCTTAGATTTGTCAATGCATCAAGTTGTATTTGCCTTTTAAGCACCTACCATCTCTCTGTCCTTGTGTCATTTTGTTGTGCAATATTAGTGGTGACTAGTAATGACAATCGGTACTCGATAATTGGATATTAATAATTAAAGATATACTGTGGGTTTTATCTTCTTAGCCAACCAGAATTGTTGGATCCTTTGATTATTATTGTGCACACTGACATTTTTTTTTTCATGTGCTGCTGTCTTTTCTTTAATCTTATGATATGAGCTTAATTACAAGACAAATCGAAGATCCTGTGAAACCCTGTAAATCTACTTATTGCTACTTAGCCATCTGCCAAACACTCCTGTTGCAAATTTTATGATCATATTTGGAGTCCGTACCAATTGTCTATGACTTTCTTCAAGACTTCTTAATAATATTTTCTGGAAGCATAGTCCAAAATTAGCTGTATTGTGTTACCTCCTGTTGCATGAGATATCATACGTGATGGTAGAATTAATTCTTACTTTCCTTCTTTGTGGGTTTAAAAATTCTTGATACGAGCTTAATGCTAATTCCTGCTTTACTCGTTGGGGCATGACATGTATTGGGTTGCTAGGAAAGTTTAGTGTAGCATCATTGAAGATGCTAAAATAGCTGTGCAAGATCGCTGAAGAAAACAAAATCAAAATTTGTTGTCTGAGGGCAATCAAGTGTAGCTCTAACAGATGTTAGAATGATAAATAAATAAATATTTTATAACCTTATGTTCAATCATGATCATATAGTTGGGAAAGTTAAATTGAGTGAATTTGCAGATATGATAGGTAGAAGCAGACAAACAAAAACTTTCATCTGGATGTTTCTTGCTATATAGCTTTAAGTTTCAGTTCAATGACATTTAACAAGATAATTACACTCTTTGCACTACATGATTTGAAATATCATATTTGTTTAACTTTTATATTTATCAAAAAACAACTTATTTCTCAAAATGCCCTTCCTTAAAATAAAAATAAAAAAACTATACACACTTACTGCCAGATTTGGTGGAGCTTGCGGCAGTCTCCGCCACTTGCGACCACGCCTAGCTGCGACCATAGTCGTGAAATCAGGGTCAGCCGATTTTTTTTTTATTTTATAACCATCAATATTTTAATTTTTTTGTCTCATCGGAGAAAAAATTTAACAGTGTGTTAAGATTCGAATAGTAAATATTTGAATAGTTTGTTAAATTTACCGCTATGATAAATCCCAGTCATCTCATGGACTCAATCCCTGGGGTGGCCGGTTTGATCCCACGAAAGTTTTCCACTGACCACCAGAGTAAATCGGGAAGCACATAGACTGACCACCAGGGTAAATCGGGAAGCACATAGACGGCCAATCCAGATGCCCAGCATCCTTTGATTGCGTTTCCCATTTGGAAGAAAATTCTTGCAAATATGCCGTAATTGGGGATCGAACCGTGGGTTCCTGGATCACAATCCGGATATTCTACCGTTTACCGTTGTACCATTGCCCCGGGGATTTAAATTTACCGCTTTTATGTAAAATGTGAAATCCGCCACCTTAGCGGCCCCACACGATCGGCCCCCCGACCATTTGTGAAGAGGTAAATCGGGAAACTGCAGTTGATCACGACGCAGGAGGGTGTTGCCTGACTTCGTCAGGATTCGAACCCTTATCCTCTTCTGCAACTCTGCTACGTCGTAACCAACTCAGCTATGCCCCGAGGACTTAAATTTACCGCTATATCATGCCAGTGGAGGTGCCAAGGACACGTCAACGGTCATCAAAGTCATGGCCGCTATGTCCAGCGATCACGATTTAACTGCAATGTCTGGTACGGCCATCTGGCAGCCATGTGGTCGCGTGAAAACCCAATCGTGCCTGGCTGCGATGGCAGGTGGGCCAGCAGCCATCGAAATAGTTGTAGCGGTCGTAAAATCATGGCCATTCTGCCTGCTGGAACTTCGTTTCCATGTAGCTACCACAACTGACACAAAATCGCGGTCTCTTAATGTCTGCCTGTCTTTTTGTTTAGACTGTTATTTGCTCAATATTTTTCTTCTTTTACGGGGAGCCGTCTTTGTAAGAGATGTCGAAATGATCATTCTGAAACCGTAAGGTGAGTTTTGGCTATCACTTCTGTATCAGGAAACTGCTGTCGTTTGATAAACTGTCAAGTCTTTTGATGAACTGCATGCAGAGATCATCATCCAGCAGATGAGTTCTTGTTTGATTTTCTTGCTTGAGCGACAAGATTGGTTGCTTTGGATATGTCAACGTGCAAAAATAACTTGGATGGTTCTTAATTATCACTCTCTGTTTCTGGCAATCATGACTATAGAAACTGTACGATAAGAGAGGAAGGCTAGGTATACTGTGAGTTTATGTTTTGAGATCATTTGTCTGTTTGTTTCCCAAGGAAGATGAATGGGACCAGCAAGGCTCGGAATAATTACTTCCTTTGTCATTTCCTCCGGTAACGGTTGAAAATTTGAATGGAAATAAGAAAAATGGGACGAAAGAGATTTCATGCATGAATTTTTAATTTCACATTGGAAGTTTTATTATTTTATTTTTGATTTATATTGCATCATATGCATTGATGCTGTAAACATATATGTAAAAAAAAGACTCTTTCTTATGTGTGGGTGTGTAAAGGGTGCAAATCTAGGAATGAATTGTATTGATCCAAGTCTGATGTAACTGAAAAATTGTACACAATCATATTTAGCCTACGTGGTGAGTAAACTAAATAGATACACGAGTAATCCCGATGTTGAATATTAAAAAGGGATAATGAGAGTACTGAAGTATACTTGTGATTATGAACTATATTATATGAGATATCCTATTATGATCGAAGGATACATTGATCCGAATTGGATATCTGGCATGAAAGACTGTAAGTCTACGAGTGGATATGTATTCACTTTGGGAGGAATAGTCATTTAGTGAAAATCTTCTAAGTAAACTGTAATAATCTGATCTTCAATGAAATCTGAGTTTGTATCTCTTGACAAATATAGTGAAGAGGTTAAATAACTACAATAATTCTTAGAAGATGTTTCAAAATGGGCAAAACATGTGTTGATAATATGCATATATTATGATAGTCAATTGGCAATTGATTGAGCACAGAGTCATCTATATAATGGTAAGTTTAGACATATACGTCGTAGACACAACTATCAAATAACTACTCTTAATGAGAGTTATCATTATTGATTATATGAAGTCAAAGGATAACCTAAAAGATCCGCTAACCAAAGTGTTAAATAGAGTTAGTTGTCTAATGTTGATGAGGAAAGTTAGTGCAAAGGAAACCTAACATATACAAATTGAAGATCCCAAAGACTATGTTCAAAGAGACAACCTAACTACACTGACTGAATAGCTTACTATAGGAGAACGATCCAATGGATCAATGAAAGGATATAGGTTACGTACACGACTTTTAATGATTCAGTAAAGTAATGTGGAATACTCTTGAGAGATCCCCTATGTGAGAAAGAAGTAGAGTCGTTTTAAAGAGAATTGAAGACACAATTCTTAGAACTTCTCACAGAATCAGACTTGTGCATGGTCATGAACAAATACACATATGAGAATTGAGTTGTATCAGGGAGAGTCCTGGGTGAGATATGTCAATGCTTACACAAACACTAATACAGTTCAAGGACATCGTGTCTACTATCAACTAATAAGCAAACATGTCTTTATAAGGAAAGGTTCAAAAAATAAAACCAACTTGTCTTATATTGGACTTAATTGTTGAATGTTATTACATACCTTATTGTTATTCATTTGGGGATTATTGGAAATTTAAATGGAAACAAGAAAAGGTGGTTGAAGGAGACTCTATTGTGCATGAGTTTTAGTACAACATGGGAGTCTCATGACTTTATTGTTAGTTTATATTGCGGCATATGCATTGATGTTATGAATATATGCATGGGAAGATGTTCTCTCTCACATATGGGTGTGCATGGTGGTAGCAATGGTGGTAGGGGGGGGGGGGGGGGGGGATGGGTGCAAATCCAATGTCCAGATTGCACAGACCCAACTTGACTTGTGTGCAAGCACGACCTGCCCGCGTTGAATGTCGAATCGATCGGGCCAAAATTTGCCTAAATGAATGAACCAATATTTTACTACTCGAATCAATTTTGCTACCTGCTCAATTGCATAACAAATGCATTAATTGATGTTAATGGCGTATCCATAACCTCCCAAACAAAACAACCGACTACTACTGACATTTTGATCCAGTGAGTAAAACTAGTATATAGTCATTAATTAACCATTTGATATGGTCTAAGATCAAAGCTCCTAAAAAAGAGGAGGTCGTGATTTTGAGTAAGATGAGTGCAAGCAAATTATCTCTATCCACCTTCATGCCTCTAAAATTTTCCTCACTGCCATGTTTTTTCACTCAGCAAAACCCATGATAGCATTTGGGCACAAATTTAGTTCGTCATGATCAATTTGTGTTTGGTGGTGATCGTAGTCTGTCATTGTATCTTGGGAAATAGATGTTCATTGTGGCATCTAAACGCCGATGAAGGGGACAAATCTGTTTTAAGGAAATTATATCATGCATGCCTCAGCAACTCGACATTTGGCTGACTAGGCCTCCGCACTCAGCCTCGGCACTTGGCGACTCAACACTCGACTGACTCGACCTTGACATTCAGTTAACTTGACACTCGGTTAACTTGACCTCGACTAATTCGATCTTGGCACTTAGTTGACTCGGTCTCGATAACTAGGCCAAGGTAGCTTGATCATGCAAAATAGCTCAACTTGGCTATATAAGACACCCCAGTCTCCTAGACAGCTCAAGCAGTTCACCTTATTTGATAATTTAAGACTATCTACTCAAGCCACTTAACAAATAAGTTCTGAATTTATTTTTTTATAAATTTAAAATTTTTTTCTCTATGGTAGAGACTATCCAATCGTAACAACTCATAAATTGTCTTAATTTTCAATTACGGCCGTTTTAAGAAGTTGGTCAATTGTATATTAATAAGACAACCTTGTTGAAGCTACAGGGAAATTATGATAAGACACTC
>NW_027432617.1:0-7791 GCF_044706935.1 Curcuma longa
AGAGCATATGTAACGTTACCGTATTATAACACTAAAAAAATATTAAAAAAATGCATGTGGGGTGGGCCAGCCAGAGGCTGGCCCACCTCACTGCACATGAACGCGTTCAATGTTTTGAACGCGTTCATGTGCCACATCATTCTTTTCTCTCTGTTGTGGTGTTATTAATGCCCATTAATGCAGCGTTACGGTTGTTCTTATTATACACACGTGACTACAGTTACCCTAGAGCCGACCTACTATCTAAATTGGAAGATTGATTATTAATTTTTTTACTGTATATTTCAAAATATTTATTCCACTAGATTTAAAAAAACTATCATAAAAAGAATTTAAATTTAAAAACTTTTCATATACGTTATTCACCATCTTGATCCAACATTAATATCTCTCGATTAAATAACTTTACTGATCATAATAATAAGATGAAAATGAATTCTTATAATAATTGAACAAATATAATTAGTTAAGTTTAAGTATATATTTGTATGTTATATCTCAAATTTAATATTAATGACACAAATATTTATATTATTTTATTTCATTTTTACATGTGTTGAATTAGGAAGTCAAACCTAATAGGTGACTCATGCTTAGCCGACTTATAAACACATGAGGTGTGCATTGCAGATATCTTACCGTAGCATCAGTCTACGTTGGATGTTAGAGTTGGTATCCATCTGCTCACGACAATTTAAGCTTAAAAAAGATTAAGCTTGACTTAATATGAGATCCTGCCTGACACAATATGCCATCAAACTAAATATTTTTAAGAATATGTGTATATATTTTCTACTTAAATATTTAATTTGATAAATATATAATTAAACCTATCAATTTGGATTGGAGTTGGCCCCTCCTCCTCCATCAAACAATTTAAGTGAGTTGAATTAAAATTTTATTAATCTATATATATAAAGGCGGATCTAGATCGACTGGACCGACCTAAGTGGGTTGCGAACCTAGGCAAACCAACCCATGGCGGCTCAGGTTGGACTGTGGGTTGAATTTTTTTTTCAAATTGAAAATTAAAATGAAAATTTTAATGGGCTTGTGAGCTAACTCATCTAATTTACAATTCAAATAAAAAATTTTAATTTTTTCTATATAAATTTTTATATTTTGGTGGGCTCATGAGTTGCACGCAACCTATATTGAGTTGAATTGGGTTAAAAAATTTCTAACCCACTAAGATGGTGGGTCAGCCCATTCCCTTGCCGATGATAGATTTTTAACTGGTCGATCTGCTACGCCATGGATCAGCCTATTTGACAAGCTTATATATAATATTTCAAATTAAAATTATTTAATATTTTTAAAATAATATAATATCTAATTACTACCAAATTCTTATTAATTTAAAATTATTTATTTCAATTTTTATAATTAAGTTGTCTAATTATAATCATCAATCAATTGTATCTTTAATTTAGCTTCAAAATCAACCAACTTCAATCATGTTTATCTCCTTATCATGTTTCTTACATGGGCGGAGCCACAGGGGGGGCACCTGGGGGCGGTCGCCCCCTGCCCCTGTGTGCAGATGAGGTTTGTAATTTTAATTTAAGAACAGTAATGAAATTTCAAATATTTTTTTCTTGAAATTAATCGTGTGAGTAGGACTAAGAATTAATTAACAATGAATTTAAGATTTACAGGAAGACTTTTTTATTGTGTAGAGAATAGTAAATTTTTATATATTTAATATGACATATCAAAAATTATAAAAAAAAAAGCATTTAGAGCTCTAATAACACAAGGTCCTTTTGAATTAAAAATCTCAAACCTAAAGCTCATAATAGTGCGAGTTTTTTTATTCAATTTTTTTTGTTTCACAAATCTCTCTAAAAATTTTACATTGGAGATGTACTTTAAGCCAAAAAAAAAGACATATTATATTATTATATTAATCAAAGTATGATCTGTAATCCATCGGATAAACATTGGAGTTAACGTCTTAACTCTTAATCAAGTTTTATAATCTAAAATTAATTGCAATATAATTGACAACAGTTCTAATTTTACTGGTTCCATTTCTATGGTGCATGTGCGACCCCACTTGCATCCATTTAATTAAAAAAAATTAAATTAAAAGCTCCCCACATTTCCGTATGTTCCATCTCATTTGGCGGCCCCACCTCATGGGTACCTCACAATTACACGGCATGAGAAATGAGAAAGAAGACAAAAGAATCACAAATTTTATTTTATTTTATTTTTCATGGCTTCAACATTTTTATCGTTTGTGAGCTTTCTATTTATTCATTTTTTCTGATTATTTTTATTTTCCTTATTGTTATTTAGTAATGTGGCATGAAAAAAATAAAAAATAAAATCGTTAAAGAAAAAAAAGGAAATTGAAAGAAAAAGGGCTGGGAAAAAGTTAAGAAGCAAAAGAGGGACTCTAGAACCGTCCATCTCAAGTGCTGACGCACGGATCGTGAAGTTTGACGTGGTGATGGTGGCTACTGCAAGTATTGAGAAGGATATTGTTCGTAATTTTGATGTCAATTCTGTCATAGATGAATTTGAGTTTATGAAAAAACGAAGAGCGCAAGTTAGATTGCGTTGAATGTAACTTATTTCTTAGTTAATTCAAAATTTGTTTTATTAGTGTGACATTGCGATGTTAAAAAATGACCCCCCCTTGGTAAAAACCTGGCTCCGCCCTTGGTTTCTTACCTTCCTCGGAAAAGTTGGAAACTAGGGTCTGCTCTCTATCCCCCTTTCAATCTCCTTTTTGTTTTGGGAAAAAAAAAGAAAAATCATTATTTTTCTTTTTAAAATTTTACCTCCTATTGAATTGTCAAAATAGCTTTTAAACTCTTTAATTATTAATATGATTATCTTGATGGAAAAAGTAACATCATAGACAATTAATGATTTCAGTTGAGATAACAAGTTTTAAAATATAGGGGTGTATTTTGATTGTTTTAAAATCTTAAATGGCATTTTAAAGAATTAAGAATTTCTTCTAATATTTAATTTTTTAAAAATACCCTTCAGAATTTGACTAATATGAAAATAGAAGATATTTCACTGTTAATTAACTCAAACTTCGAAGGCCATTTTAGAAAACACAAACATTAGTGGAGATTTTAAAAATCACCCTTTTTAAAAAAGAAGATATATTTGGGAGTTGAAATGAAAATTTCATTTTATTTTATACTGCAAAATACCATGCACTTCAACTTAAGTTGTTCTTGAATAATTTGTAGGAAAAGATGGATTAGATGTGGTGGCCCAGGCTTTCCATTCTTTCAGTTTTTTTATGTGATAGTTCTTTTTGAGACAAATTGCCAAAAGATTAGAGTTGGTAAGGAGTTGACAGAAGTGGGAAATAGGAATCATTTCAGCAATAGATGAAATTCATCATCTCAGTTGTCCTACACAATCGGTCTCATAATTATTTATAAGAAAGTAAATTAGAAAACTACAGTTGACCACGACGGAGAAGAATATTATCTCGATTTCATCGAGATTAACCTTTGTCTACTTCAATAATTCTGTTCCGTCATAACTAATTCAATTATGCCCCAAGAGCGGGAATAAAAATCATGAATCATGATTGCATGAGGGAGTTGACCAAATGGGATAAATTATGAAGAAAGACCCTGTACTAATTAATTCAATAAACTATCCACCCTGTAGCTTCATCTCCCTAATAAAATTATTATTATTATTATTTTGAGAAAAAGATTATTGGCTATTTGACTGGTGACATGGAGTGGGCGGTCGGTGAGTTTAATTGATTGTTTAACTGCTCATTGACATGGATATTCAAGTGGAAGAAAAAGTGGTGGCACAAAACGCAAATCAGTTCAGACCTAGAAGTTTTGATGTCTTTGTAGTCAAGTTCATATACTCTAAAGTTCTAAACATAATCAAATGTCTCAAGGATGACACTTCACCTACGACACACTGCTCAACGTTGCTCATTCTTATTGATATGTGAGCGGAAGAAGCAACTGTGGCACAAAACAAAAGTTGGTTCCTGGAATGTTGCAATGAGTTATGGGGATGAGCCACAATTTTTGCAATTTACCCTAGAGGTTTGTCACAACACATGGAAGAACACACACTGACCATGGCCCTTGCATGCTGAGATCAATTGATTGTTTTATGATTCAGCCACACATGCTGTGGCGCGCACGGGCTGGTGAAGTGCAAGATTCATTACCTGTAACTCAAATCGTATTCTTGGTCATGAGCGCGCAGAAATGGAAAATCGACTGCGGCTACATTGCTACAGAAGATTTGGTTCAACACACATGTATCTTAATCTTCCATTCAAAATTTGCTTAAATGCCTATAATTGCAGGGACCCATGCGAAATATGAACGTGACCTGCTACTATTGGTTCTCTTACTGCAAAAAGCACATATCATCGTCCGTCGGGTTGATAACTACCCAGTCTGCCCATCTTACTTTGATTCATTAGGGGAGGCCCCACTTCAAACACCTGCTCGTTTGAAAGAGGCAATGGGTGGGAAATGGATGGTGTTAAGTAGGTAGACCTCTGGCTCGATTTAGCTTAGCTCTCATGGGTGGTGCAGCAGTTAAGAAGTAACAGAGATTCTTTGAATGTCGGTATTCGATCTTCTGCTGAGATATGCATCAACGTTAAATTTAGCAAAAAAACTTGAAGACGTTCAATTTAAATTGGATTGGATTATATTAGTTCAAATTAAGATTGATTTAGATTTAATTTCATCAAAAATATGATTAAACTAAGTGATAGATTAAAATAATTTGATCGATTTAAAACAAATGTGTATATTTTTGAAAAAAATCTACTCCTCGTGCGTAGCTCCATTTTAACTTTTTCACATTTTTAATCAGGATCGATATATAATATTTATTTAATTGATTCATCTTATTTTAACTCTTTCTATTTTTATAATAAAATGAATAATTTTTTCAACTATAAAATTTATTAAAATAATTCTTCGTAATTAAAATTGAAGAATAATTTTTAATAGATTCTATCATCATTTATATTGAGTATCATTTATATTGAGTAGGAGTTGGTTGAAAAAAATTGATAATGATATAAAAATTAATGAGTTTGATTTTTAAAAAAATTAAAGAGTACAATTTCAATAGTAATTTTACTACACTTTTGAATGTATTAAATATTAAATACTTTTGTTTCATATTTTTTTAAAAATTAATATTCATATATTTTTATTTGAATTATATATTTGAATTAATTACTTTATTATATTAATTATAGTGGATGGTCAACTCTAGAGGATTTTGAATCCTGACTACCCCTTGAGTCCTCTAATCCCAATGCATAGATGGAAGCTAATGATACATAGAAGAAGCAAAATAAAAATACCCCAAAAAAATTAAGACTAGTTATTTTAGTCCTTCACTTATTCAGAAAATAAAATGAACAACCAACTTAGTAAATTTAAAGGAATAATAATCAAGCTTCCTAATTCAGGTCTTCTTTGCATAGACAATTATAGAGTGAACTTTTTTTTACTTGAGAAAGTTTTATTTAGGAGAAAACTTAGTTATGCACAAAGATTAGATAACTTGTGCTTGATCATTGCTTACATTAAAGCATTGTAATGAAATTCTTTATCTTCATAAGACTCACCAGTTCTTAATCCAATTTTTTGAGGGGACAAATATATAAGCATGTAGGTTAGCCCTATCACTGTGGGTTACAACAAACTTAACTAGACAAAGAGCCAGTCTCTAAGTTAAAAAACTTTTGAAACATATTATTTACCCGTCTAGTATGCATCTTATTATCCAATATAATTAAGTAAGATTTAAATATATATTTGTATGCTATATGTCAAATTTAATATTCATGATCCAAATTAGCTACATTATTTTATTTCTTTTACACGTATTGAATTAGGAGGACAAACCTTATATGTAGTCATGCTTATTGGCATGGGGTGTGAATTGCAGATGATCTTGCCTTAGCATGAATCCCTTACATGTTACTAGTCATGCTTGACGCCACGCACACACATGGGGTGTGAATTGCAAATGATCTTGCCTTAGCATGAATCCATTACATTGGATGTCTGAGTTGACATCCATCGGCACACGACAACTTAAGCTTTAAAAAAGATTGAGCTCAACTTAATATGGGATCATGACACAACATGGAATCAAACAAAATATTTTTAAGAATATGTGTATTTGAGTTGATGTTGAAGTTGAAGTTGACAAATATTTAATTTGACAAATATATAGTTGAAGTTGTCAATTTGAGTTGGTCCATCGGTCACACCCTCCTCTTAAAATTAAAACTAATTGAGTTAAAATTTTATCAATTAATATAAAGGCAGGCTAACTCATGTGGGTTGTAGACCCAGGTGGGCTAAGCCCGTGATGTGCTCACGTTGGCCTGTGGGTTGGGAATATTTTTTTTAAAATTTAAAATTAAAGTGAAAAATATGGCTGGCTCGCTTAATTTATAACTAAAATTAAAAATTTTAATTTTTTCTATATATATTTTTATTTTTTTAATAGCTCATGGGTTGGCCACAATTCACCTTGAGTTGACTTGGGTTGAAAATTTCTTTGCTATCTAGGATGGTGGATTAGCCGGCCCGTCCCATCCTATCCCGTCCCGTCAAATGATAGATTTTTGACGGATCAATCCGCTCCGTCATGAATTGACTTGTCTTGTCTTACACATTTTCGTCATTTTTGCTTGTCTTGTCTTATACATAATATTTCAAATTAAAATTATTTAATATTTTTAAAATAATTTAATAACTAATTATTATCAAATTCTTATTAATTTAAAATTATTTATTTAAAATTTTCATAATTAAATTATCTAATTATAATCATCAATCAATAGTGTTTTTTATTTTATTTCAAAAACCAACTTCATTCTACGGTCTTGATTGGTTCTTTGCATATGATTTATTTGCATGATAATTATTGAGAGCCCTTTTGACCGTTAGCGCTAAATCTACATGTTAATTAGGATTTCTCGCCGGATGGAGTCGAAAGAGGTGGAAAGAATGAGTCGGCGGCTTCTCCTGCGGCAGCCGTTAGGGTTTCTACCCCCGTCCACGTATATCCTTCCCCGCTTCCTCGCCTCCTACGCTTCTGCCGGCCCTTTTCCAATTTTCGGGGTTCCTCCCTCCCCCCTCGACTCGTTGCAAGAGAGGAGCTACAGTGACGGTGAACTGGTGATGGGCACCGGGGGCAAGGTACCCAATTCCACTTCCAGCTCCCTGGTTAGTTCTTTTTTCCGATGCAAGAAATCTTGCTTCATGTTGTGGGATTTGGGCATTTTTGTTCGATGCCTTAATATTGTGATCGACATGTTATTGTGGTAAATTCTAATAATTGCACGCTTATTGGCTATCTTGAAACACTTGTCTGATTTCGTTTTGGTTTAGTTTCCTTTCTTGGTTTGTACTGGGTACTCTTGCCATTTATGCAAACATTCACTTTGTTTTATTGCTTCTTTACCTTTGAAATTCACATTATTTTCTACGAGTTAATGTAATTTTTGTCACACATGTCGATTTAATTTTACTGGGTTCCTACATATGCTTGTGCTCGTTTAGGGTTTATCTTAATGATGTTTATTGTGGAGCGAAAACATAGTCTTGAAGTTTCTTGGAATTTCATTTGATAGTTTAACTTGGTATTTCTTCATTAAAGTATTTTAATCTGTCTTTTTGACTAATGTTTTTAATATCTTGTCCTTCAAAGAATTTCTCAACCATGATAAGACTATCTAGAAACTGTTCTAATGCCAACCTCAAAGTAACCTTAAGAACATTTAAGTGTAGC
>NW_027432618.1:0-2548 GCF_044706935.1 Curcuma longa
CGTGTTTCTGATTACTGATTCTGATTTTTGATTTCTCATTAACTGCAGCAGACTGAATTGAACTCCAGTAACTGTAGCTGAACTTCACACTGTCTATGTGCTGTAATGCTTGATGCCACTGCTGATTGTCTTCTATTGGCTCTAGATCGGTTTGTTTAGTCTAGGGACCTCCCTCACCATCTATCTGACTAGTAGATAGGCCTCCTTCAACACGTTGAAACTCTTCCCTTGTTTCCTTCCGCTGTATCAGTTGATGCATTTTTTCAGCTGAAACTGAAATTCCAGTGACTTGAAGTTGTTTGGTGGCTTGTCATGTATATTTGGCTTCCAATGGTTGTTGCGGTTGACCATTTGGTGGGTCATAATGACCTTGCTGATAAGTGCAGGAGCTACAGGACACCTCAGTTTGATATTGCGGTTTATCACTCTGAATCCCAGAAACATTATTGCTAGATGTATTGAGTTTGCTGTTAGTTTACAGCTTGATATTGAGACTGCATTGAAGTTCCAGACATGGACTGTTGTGTGTACTGATTCCCAGTTGCAGTCTGTGTGCCACCTCCCTGACAGCCCTAGCTGGTGCAACTTGATTTGGGTTAGTTTGTTGTTGGGTTAATATATCTTTCTTCTACATTTAATCAGGTTCTGTAAAACCATCACATTTCATCAGGTTCGATATTTTCATCAACTTTGAATCGTGAGGGCACGCTGCCGAGCACTATCGGTGTACACAATAAACCAATTTTTGGACTCCTCAAGTCGATTGAGTTCCTCGCGCAGCAATCAGTGCTTCTCCGCGACTAAGGAGGTGATCTAACGCCAATTCCTCCTCAAGCGATCGGTCAATCGATCATCCTTCATATAATCCCATGTTGTTGGACTTGAATTTAAGTATCTGTCCCTTACAAATTGTCGATGGGAACGCTGGAATTCCCTCATCTAGGAAAGCATTGCAGCGTCTCCAACTACAAACAGATCGATTTACTGCCCTTCACCTGTGGTCGCTGCAATCAGTTTCATAGAAATACCTGGTTGGATTTGAAGATAAGGTTTCTTGAATGCTATTTTTTTTACGCTAGGGCTTATTCTTGAAAGGAGAAGAGGGATTTCCGTGCAGAACATACTTCTGAAATGCTGAGTTGGAAATGCATAGTTTGATCTACACATTCTACTCCTTTCATAATTCATGATCCAGTTCTAGCGTCTCAACCGATAGATGTAGGAACACATCTTATCTTCATTGAAGACCATGGTTTTAAAACGCTTTTTCAGGCAGTTTGCTGTCTGCAACACAGAAGTTACAGCAATCATCGATGCCCTAATGCCGGTCAAAATGATGTGACAGTTTTAATTTACCCACTATGTGCTAAGGAAGTTCATCTGGTCCTTGGGTAAGACCCAAACATAACTTGGGAGTTGCATGTTAATACTGATTGTGACCCTTCAAATTACCAAAGAGCAACTAAGAAATGACATTGTCCTGTCCCTGGATGCAAAGAAGTGCTAAACTTATCCAACTCCATCAGATGTAGAGATTGCACTAAAGAACACTGTTTGAAGAATAGAATTGGAGCCGAACACAGTTGTCTAGGGACCAAGAAACCAGAAACTGGTTTTCAGCTTTGCTGGTCTATGAGTAGGAGCTAGAAAAGGAAATCACCACAAAGTAGCAGTTCTACTTCCTCATGGTGGGGTTCTGGCTTCATGAATGCAGTCTCAAATGTCCGTGCCTCGGCTGAATCAGGCATGCTGAAATTTAGTAATGCAACAGCACAAGCATTACAGAAGGCAAGAAGTGGAATGGCAGAAGGCAGCAACAGTGGTGAATTTGTGGGAGACCTCATCTGTTTCTGATTTGATTGAGCACGATGAGATATCATCAACAAAGTTCTAAACCAGCAGTCAATAAAGTGATAATTGATGTTTGCCCAAAATGTAGCAGATTTAGGTATCCTGCAGCATTGGTGGAGCATGTTGAAAGAGACCACGGAGGAACTTCAAGTGCATAATAGATATTATTTATGAGGTTCTCTATGGGAGACAATTAAAAGTTTGTGTACCAGGAAACAGAAGTACAAATTAACTTTGAGAATTGATGGTATCCAAAGTTCCTATCCGAGTTGATCCCCTTCAATCAGTACTTAATCGAACTTCATTCGACTTCAAGCGTCAATCCAACATGAAGAGGGGGAGGGGGGCATCCAAAGTTATTGCCGAGCACCCCGAGTCGCTAGAGTCCTTGCCCGAGCAGCTCAGGTCACTGGTCGCCTTTCCTGAGTACCTGACCTTGCTTCCCAAGTAGCTAGAGTCCTGTCCCAAGCACCCCGGCTCGCTAGTATTCCCGAGCACTGGGCTTCACTTTCGATCTTCTATCCGCTCACTCAATCTTCGTCATACCCATTCGAACTCGAGAAGCTCAGTCGGCCTCAACCTCCAACAACTTGAGTCTACCAACGGCTTGGCAACCTCTAATAGCTCCGCAAAAGGTGACACCTGGCCAACAGCCCGATAGTGTCAGATGTACAGCCCAACGGTTGTTATCACTGGT
>NW_027432619.1:0-16594 GCF_044706935.1 Curcuma longa
GGCACCCATATAGAAATAGGCAGTTATGTTTGCCTCAGAGATTACAATGACTATCAACAAATAGATCACACACACATATACACATATATGTATATTCCAAATACAGATTACAACCTTCTTGATTAATCCTCGTCTTTTCCACATATATAGAAAACTGAAACGTTTATGAATGGATTAACCATATTTAATACAAAGAATGGCTCAAAACAATAACTAATAAATTAGGTAGTTATGTTTGTCTTCGAGATTACAATGACCTTGACCAATAGAACTACTGAAATTAAAATCACTAAAATGCAAGTACATTGAACAGAAATTTAAAAAAAAAAAAGAACCAGTAAAAGTAAACCTGCATATTTGCTAGCACTCTACAAAAGTGATCTTTTTTAAAATAATATTATAATACTTGGAAAAAAGAATGACTTACTCAGAACCAATAGAGAGCTTAATAAGCATCATTATCCTATTCTTCATGGAATCATAAGCACTGAGAAAACCACTATGAACCTGACAAATTGAAAAAAAAAATTAAATGATTTTAAAACAAATAGAATAAACATATTTCATAGATTGATATAAGACTAGCATAAATTTAAAAGATTGAACTTTCAGAACTCAACCTCCCAAGGTTGAGACTATATGATTTGATGGGAAATGGAAAATCAGAGCACTAAATCATGTAACAATTATTCATATCTTCTCTCTATCAAAGCTCAAATGTCTAATATAGCTAATACGAACAAACTTATTAACCTTTAATTTTAAATCAGCTCAAATCCTTTCATTTAAATTAAATTGCAATATAGAGAATTCTAGTCGTAGTATCCTTGGTTTGAAGGAATCAATAGCATTATTTCCATTTTTTTCCTCTATATATCCATTTTTTCCTTCTATATACCGATTTCTTTCTTTGGTATCTTGCATGTATTGAATCGTGGGGCATTCAAAAAGAAAATCAAACGTAATCATTATTCTATGTGATTTACTTCCCAAATCAGGAGAGAAAAAAAGTGATACTAAAGAACATGGCTATGTCTACTTCAGAGATTTTAGGGTAATATATGAACAACTAATAAAAAAACTATTCTATAAATCATTAGAATATGTAAACAACACATAAGAACCTACACAAGAATTACACTTGTATATATAAAAAATAGAAAACTAAGAATATTTTAAGCTCTTATCCAACGGGAAGTAGCATTAGGTCCGTTCGTAGATCCTTCCATTTTGACTGACAAATAACACAATTTCACATGCATGTTCCATAGTACCTGTCAACATCAAAAACCATCTAGCAAGAGAAAACAATGGAGATTTCATTAATTAATCCCCGAAAGGCAACGACTAATCTTTTCCGCAATGAAGCACACCATATGGCCACCTACAAATCCTTATTTATTAATATTTTATACACAAAAATAAGATACATTTACTATCCATTTTAATCTGAAATAGATGATAATCATGTCTTTGAATAAGTAGAAGATATAAATATACAGTTGCAAATGCACCTGTGTATCAGTGGAGGGGTTATCAAGATAGCAGATCTTCTTGAAGTCAGATTTAATCAAACTACTATGTCCCAATGAAGTGGCAAGCATTGCCTAGGCTTGCATAGCACGTCAGCACCTGAAAAAAAACACTCTCATCTTGTCGGCTTTTTGCATTCTCAATGCAACTCTTTCGGTAGCTACATTTCCTATTTCATTTTGAAAATCTTCCACATTTTCATCATCAATCTTGGAGATGTCTTAATTATTAACATTGCTACAATGACAGTAGATCCTTTGTTTACAGAGTATGAGCCAAATATTGTCTCTGTTTGACTTAGTACATCTTTTGATATTTTATTTATGTCTAAAACTGAATACTTGGAACCATTAGTTATAGACGATTGGCCATTCTTTTTCTCATCATCATCCACTTCTTCAGGTGTTGCTAATCCAGGTTCTATATACTCTTTTTTCTGTAATTGTGCGCAATTGTAAGCTGACCTTGTTTAACATATCAAATCCATCCCAAAACTTAATCTCAGGAAGTTAAAAGCCTAGCTTCAGGCAAACAACCGGATTAATACTATCTGCAAAAGTTCTCCAGAAATACTCATCTGGTGGATCAGATCTAGCATCTTGTTTTTCAAAGGGCCATCTTCCTTCGACAGTTTGGAGAGCAACAGAGGTGACTTCTTTCTCAAAGTTTAAGTAATTTATGAAGCCACCTGAAGATTGTGAACTGCTATCTTGCTGCAGCAATGTGGATGAACCAGGAAACTTATTTGTTTCAATGTGTTCTGAACCAACATTATCACTGTTGGATGAGGAAGGTTTCTCAAGATAAGTATATCTGAATGTGTTTAATTGCCCAAAGGTAGTCTACAAACTGACTAACGTTAATACCCTGAGAACCAAAGACCAGTCTTAGAGCAGATCCATAGTTGCTTTTCATAAGCATATCTGACAAAAAAAGATATTCTCCACAATTGTTTATCTTTTTCAATTTCATCACAGCTCTTATAAATAACCTGATAATAGTCATTAATTGAATAACCTTAAAAACTACACATAATAGATGGGCAATAATCCACAAGAAACACCCATAACAAACGAGAACTGTCGGAGAAAGATAAGGCCTAGCTTTAAAGAATAGAAACTCTTCTATAAGTAGAGAAGAAAAGGTACACGTCTCATAGGAACAATTTAATTTTGTCTAACAAAACAGAACCCCTCATTCCTCAAATTGGAACAAAGATATGGATTATATCCAACTTAAAATGATATTGTTTCAATCTTTCACTACAACGATACTGTTTCAGCACTATGTTGATGTTCCAACTTATGGTACCAATGGAGAATTGAAATGAGGAGGAAGGTGACGAAAAAGAAGAGAATACAGTATATACCTAAGTTCAGACTTTGTGTTTAGTCTGAAAATTGTATAATTTTGACATTGTGTTGTATGAATATAAGCTAAAAAACATAACAAATACTATTCTAATTTATCTTGATGCTTGTTATAGATTGCAATGTCAATGTAACAAGATATTCATCGACATGATTGGCACAGCAACACAAGATAGATATTACCAAATAGTATCAACCGAGTAGTTTCAAGTTGATTGTGCCGCTCAATATTTCAAACTACGGCTACCACCAAAACATATACATTTGAGGATCAAGCTCTTGGGTTATTAATGAACCCTATGTCCTAACTTGGTAAGAGTGAAAGAACCTTGAAGACAAAGTTAAGATGTTATAGTTTTTCTAGAACTTCCGAATTCTCTAGGTTTCCTTCAACTTGCACATTGTTACTCAACTTGCACATTGTTACTAGCAAAGCATTGGTTTAAAGCATCTACCACATTTTTCTCTATAAATTTATTGAAATGCTCATAAAATTATTTATGACAAGAAAATTGAAAAATGAATTGAAAATGGTGCATTATGAATAGGTTCTTTGACAATGTACAATATCAGCAACTCAGCAAAGAATCTTATAAAGCATAAGTAAAGAATAGGAACCACAAACAAGGACTCAAATCTGCAATAAGTAAGAGTTATTACCTTGAATACAAATGATTAATAATTATGCTGTTATTTTCAAAATTTTCTATGCATGTTTTTTAACAATAATAAGAATCAAAGCTAGCTAATCTATGATAGAAACGAAAGGAAAAAAAAAAGACTGGATCGTTTATGTACAAAATACTAACCGCTTCAATCTAATGAGTCATTGAGAACTAAACTTCTTAAGGTCTGCTATGAAAATCAGAGTAATATTGAAAACATAATACTAGAATAAGAGTTGAAAAAATGATAGAAATAGAAACGAAAGGAAAATATATAAAAGTACAGTTTCAGTTTATCTACGTTAGACTATTAAATTCATCATAATTACTATAGTAATTCACTTATTCTTCCTCAACCTAAATAAATTAGTATTATTATAACTATCATATTTAACTTTTGTTGAGTTGCATCAACTGAGGTTTATGCATGAGTGAGACATTTGTTTATCCTGAAACTGAATAAATTAGTTGAAGTTAGAAATCATATGAGCATGTGTTAGCAACATAAGGAAAGAATGAGTAGTATTCAACAGAAGCTTCCATATGCATAAGCTAAAGTCATACTCTCTACCTTTTAATAATCATGAGTGAACTTACCTTTTAGGCGATATGAGGCCCTTTTATTTGTATTTGTTAGACAACTATTGTCAATAGGATTCATTAGCTTCTGAGTGTAGTATTTCTGTATAGCTAGGACATGAATTCTATAAGAATCATCAGATTTGCGATCATATTAGGATGATAGTTTATATCAAGGATAGCATAGTTCAAATCCACATTGAAGCCAAAGCAACACATATTGAAGACCGAAACAAAAGAAACAAAAGAGCAGTGGTGATGAAAGCAGACTGATGCAGTGAGCTAGAGAGCAAGGAACTATGAAAAAGAACAAAAGAGATAAAATGGAACACACAGGCAGACAAACATATAGCACAGAGATAAGGCCAAAACAAAGTTTTTGTACAATAATAATCCCTATTCATCAATATGCATGCCATAGTTTCCACAAGAAGCAAGTCAATTGAAGAACAGAGATTTGACATGGAAATGCACTGAAAAAAAAAAGAAACAAGGAAAAGAATTGACACCATATTGCACACCCATCCATCACATAGAGCCCACACATCCCCACTACAAAGAAGAATAAGTGAAGGCTTAGTAGGCCCAGCCAAACAAACCACAAACATTAGCTTAATAACACTTTCATGCATAGACTCAATTAAACTTAAAAGATTCAAGTAATGTAATCTCCTATAATCCTACTTTTGAAAGGGCAACAATATAACATACAAAATTACCTTAAATAAGAAAAAAAAAACTAGTCAATCAAGACATAAAAAGACGCAAAAATAGAAGTAGAACAAGTCTTTGCATTTCAAATGGAGAACACATTTTAGAAAAATAATAACTCTAAATATTTTCTCTTAAAAGTAATAACGAAATAAGAGTATATATTTTAACTTGTCAACAATCTAAATCAATCTACAACCTAAATTATAAATAAATTATAAAGTTTATCTTACTAATTAAAAATGGTAATTTTTTAGATGATAATGTGTTTTACTATAAAAACATACACTGGAATCGATAGAGAATATCCTAACGTAATAAAATTATTAAGTTCCAATTGTCATTATAGCATAATCATCTACTATTCATAAAGCTAAAAATCTAATTGATGGTATCCGAAGTTGTTGTCGAGCACCCCGAGTCGCCAAAGTCCTTGCTCGAGTAGCCCGAGTCACTGGTCGTCTTTCCTAAGTATCTGGTCTTACTTCCCGAGTAGCTAGAGTCTTGTCCTGAGCACCCCGGCTCGCTAGTCTTCCTGAGCATTGGGCTTCACTTTTGGTCTTTGTTCCCAAGCACTCAACCTTCATCATACTCAACATTCAACCTCGAAAAGCTTAGTCGACCTCAACCTATGACAACTTGCGCCTACCAACGGTTCGTCAACCTCTGATAGCTCCACAGAAGATGACACCTAGGCAACGGTCTGACAGTGACAAAAGTACGGTCCAACGGTTGTTGTCTCTAGTACCCTAGCCACCTCTTAGGCAGATAGCAAGTGGGCTATATGTGGAGATTCCCTTCCGAAGGACTATATAAAGAGCGATGGAAGTAGGTTAGAGAGGATGATTTTTCTTTTTGTGCGCGGAGGCAACTCTTCTCCCCAAGCTCTCTTTCTTTCAGCACTTTCTTTCTTCTTCTTCGCATCTTTGCTAGTCTTCCACCTTGGATCAGAATTAACTTGAGCGTCGGAGTGGTTGCGTCAGTAAAACCGACCAACCCTAACATGCTTTGCTTCTCAAGTCACCAGATCTTGTACTTTGGAGAGGCGATCATAGCTTCGAGAGAGGAGCCCGAGCAAACAAAAAGGATCCATCAAATTAGCATCATCTGTGGAAGAATCTTACAACAAATCACAATGATCTTCTCCGACCATCCAATCGAAGATCCTCCAAGTAAATCTATCGATTCTTCGTCATCCAAGGTGGTGGGGTGCCTTTGATGTCACCGAGCCATAGTGGAACCATGTCCCTTCCCCTCCACTTCCTCTTCGATGGTTTTCTCTAATCAACCAACCAAAGTATACCTCCACATAAAGATGAGATAAGAGAGTGTTGCTTTCCTCTTTCTTGATCGGTTCTGGAATCAGTAGATTTGTTGGACGCCGACAAGTGTCGAAATAGATGAGGCTTTGGCGGGGCAAGGCAAACAGCGGCGGCCATGCCTCGTCTCTTCAAGGACAGGACAACCCTCGGCGATTCTAAAAGGAAGTCTTATGCCACCGCCTCCAACATTCTCTTCAACTCCTTCGTGGCCCTTGCTCTCTCATCGAACAGCATGCACCATGACTCTCTTCTTTAACCTCAATATCCCCTATCTCGAGGATGGAGGTGGTTCCTCGCTAGAGAAGAAGGTCCGTAAGGAAGCACGGCTGGAGACCGTAGTCAGGGCTATGGAGCTCGGCTACATCGACGTCGCTTACGATCATCGCTTTCGAGGTGTGATTTCTAACCCTCTACGGTGCAACATTAACCCTTTCCCTTTGGACTCTCTCCTCAAGGTCGCTCCCTCCCTTTTCTCCTCCGCTGCCTTCCACCATGATTGCCTCGGAGCACCTTGCTCCTTCACCTTCCGCCAGTACATGCGCTTGACAATCTCAATTGTCGAGGCTACTGCCGTCATTTCCCTAAATGGCAACACACTACTTAAGACCTACGACCTAGTTGTCGTCCATCCTCTAAACCAAGAAGCTTTTGACAAGACTTTTAATTCTCATGTTAGAAGGAAGATCCTATCTGATGTGAAGCTACTATCTGATTGGAGTCGAGGCTAAAATCTCCTCATTCTGGTGCTGCTTCAACTGTTAATGATATTAGAGGGTCGCTTGATGTTGCAAACTTAGCAGTATTTTTGCTTGGTATGTCTGCTGAGCGAGCAAAATATACTATTTCTCAAAATTGCAAGTCACTGCTAGCTAATGTTGTAAGGAAGAAGCACTTTTATAAGGAAACTATCAGGATTGAAAGAATCATATCAGATGGGCAATCCACTGCAAAAACTTTTCAGCTTGATAACAGGAATGAATGGGACCCCATCTCCAGTGAGAAAGGAGATTTGCCATCATTGAATGATCTTAAAAATCTTTTTGCTTTTACTTGTAAACAATCTTTTGGTTCAAATTCAATTGATTTCCAGTCGATACCTAGTGAACCACTATTTTGCTTAGTGAGAATGCCAAAATGATGTCCATCACCAAGGAATTCTGCATCACCTGTTGTTACTCCCCATGAGCCTTGTGTTGTTACTAACGATGTCACACAAGATGATGATTCATCAAGGAATCACATGTCAATGTCTCTTTGTCTAGATAATCCTGCCTATGAAATTCTCAGCTCCCCAGATGGCAAATGCTGTATCAGAACTTTATTAGCTGATACCAAGGAAATCAGATGGTTGATAAATGTGTAAAGATATCAGATGGATCATACATGGTTTCTTGTACCGGTGTACTGGTTTCAGCTATGGCTGCATCGAATGTTGATGATAGAATTATTCAAGCTGATGCTAACCTAACAGACTCAACTGTTGTGAAGAACAAGTCATCAGAAACTGATTTGGTGGTTCAAAATTTTTCATATCAGTCTGATAGCCATGCCTTTGAGTGTTTAAATGATTCTGCAGAATTCACAAATGGTATCCCTGAAAATGGTGATCCAACATCTGAACCTTGCAAGAACACTGATAATAGTGGTGTCTTTCTACTGTCAAATGCTGATTCAACATCCACAATTATCAAAGACAACAAATTTGTGGAGTTCCAGAAAAGCTTGAATAGGTTTGATGACCATGTTTTTGAAGCTTCAAATAACTCTGGGAAGAGTATGAACCTTAGCACTCATGTTACTAGTGATTAGTTATCACTGAGTGATAAACGGCCTGATTTTACTAATTTTAAGGAGACAAATATTCTGAAAGTGCGTGATCCATCAAAGATTTTTATGCCTGAGCTGAAAGAAAATGATCTGATAGATACAAACCTTTTTTGATGCAATTAATTAAATCAAGATGTTGTTTCAATGTGTTATCCATCGGTCACCTATCCCATTGGTGCTCACTTAGAGTTAATCATGGAGATCCTCGGCCTTCAAGTGAATGTAATTTTTACTCTCCTTATGGATGGACTCATTGTTCACTTTCATTATTGAGCATGGCCTTCCATTATTTCTCTTCCCGACTCCATGGATACTCGGGAGTCGAGGGATCGATCTTGTTATTTTTCTCCCGACTCCGTGAGTACTTGGGAGTCTTGAGATCGAGTTCACCATTCTCTCACCAATCCACGAGCATTCGGGAGTCGTGGAATCGACCTATTTACTTCCCGATCGAGCTATTTCTTATCCCGTGGTCTAGGGATTGAGTCTTACTCTCCAACTCGGACATAGTCGTAGATAGAGTACTTATTTTCCTCCATTAGAGATGGGGTCGCCTCCGATATTTTTCTCCATTAGAGATGCAGCCGTCACGTACTCTCCTGGCTCAACATAGTCACGAATTAAGTCTGTCATCCCCTCTCAAAGAGTCGACTTATCTTACTCTTCTGACTAGGACTTAGTCGTGGATTGTTTTCTCGATGCTCAGGTCATTGTCTTCACACAAGTTTGATCGAATTTATTTCCATTTTGAATATGAATTGTAGTTTTTTCTTTCAGCTCTACCTTGAGGTATACCACAGTGGTCACCAGTTGTTGCCGCTTGCACTTCTCCTTCGCTCCCAACATCTCAGCCACTCAACGATCGTCGCTTCCGTTGTTTAGGACTAAGCCAGCCAACGGTCACCTGGCCTCAGCCTCTGTTGCTCGGCCCCCACTTTCAGTGCTTCCACCGCGACTACACGGCGTCAGCTTGTCCATTCACCCTTATCTCTTAGTTCTTTAGCTCAATAGCACGGGCCCAACCCTCGGTACTTCAACCTTAGTCACACAACCTCACCTCTTAATACTTCAGCCTTGGTCATATGGCCTTTCGACAACACGGCTTCAACTCAATTGCTCAATAGTCACACGACCTCAATCTAAGGCCACACACCTCATCACCCCATTACTCAACATATTTCATCTTTACCATAATAGCCTCATCCTCACGGCCTACGGGAGTGAGCTCTTCTCCCTAGCCGAGACAGGATTAGTAGGCAAATTGGTCGTTTGGTCTTCTTAATATTCTCGTTATTATCCCTATGAGGGGTTAGTCTTTCGGTCTTCTTGGTATTATCATTATTATCCCTAGATGGGATTGGTGTTCTTGGTATTCTCATTATTATCCCCATAGGGGATTGGTCTTCCGACCTTCTTGGTATTCTCATTATTATCCCCATGAGGAATTGATCTTTTATTCTTCTTAGTATTCTTATTATTTCATCTCGGATTTTTCTGGTGTTCTTAATATTCTTACTTGTCCCCACGACCATGTTAATGCTAGATTGCATTATCACAGTCGCTCGGCTATATTCCAATCTCCAAGCCACGATTTTTTGTGACAACCTCCGGGCTACGATTTTCTATAACAGCCTTCGGGCTACAATTTTCTCTCATAGCCTCTAGGCTCAATTTTTCTCACAGCCTCTAAAGTATGTTATAACAGCCTCCGGACTAGATAAGCTTATAATAGTCTATGAGCTAGATAAACTACAATACCCTCCAGGCCAACTATAACGGCTTATAAGCTATAATATTAACTGGCAACCCCCGGGCGAACTATAACAGCCTATGTGTTATAGAATACTATAGGGGTCACCGAGCAAACTATAATAGCCTATAGGCTAGATAAACTACAACAACCGTCGGGCAACCTCTAAGCTAATTATAATAGCATATACGCTATATTATCAATTAACAGTTTCCAAGCAAAGTATAACAGCATAAAAGTTATACTATTAGCAAGCAACCTCCAGACCAATTATAACAGCTTATACACTATATTATCAATTAGCAACCTCCGAGTAAACTATAACAGTATAAAAGATATACTATTAGCTAGCACCCTCCGAGCAAAATATAACTTATGGGCTAAATAAACTACAATAGTCTAAGGCCAATTATAATAGTCTATACGTTATAGAATCTTAACAGCCTCTGAACTATAGTGTTTTATAACAATCTCACAGCTATAGTACTCTATAATCACCTCAGGTTTCGCTAGGCAATATCCCCCAGCGGGATTGGTTTTATGATCTTAATAAACAGTTCGGCAATATCCCCTAGTGAGATCGGTCCTCGAGCCATATTAATAAGAAGCTCAGCAATATCCCCCAGCAGGATCGATTTTCTTATCTTATTAGCCTTCTCAGCAAGGTCCCCAATAGAATTGATCCTCTTATTTTATCAATCGCCCTATTAATACGGCCCGCAATATTTCCAGTGGAAGTCGATTCTTATCTTATCATGCTAGGCAGCACCCTTCCCCGGCAAGATTAGGTTTTCTTGATTTCATCGGACTTCTATTCAACGTTTGTATTTTTGATATAGTCATAACATATCCTCAGGCAGGATTGGAATTCTTATCTTATCAAAATTCTCGATATTATCCCCCAATGTGTTTAATTTTCTGCTATCATTGAGATATCTCCAGGCGGATCGAATTTCCTATCTTATTAATTGGCTCAGTAATAGTTCGCAGCGAGATTGTATTTTTTATCTTATCAATCTACTAGTATTATCCCCTAGTAAGGTTTGGATTTCTTATTTTATCATATTACTCGGTAAAATTACAACGGAATTATTTTTCTGATATCATCGGTACTCCTAGTTACTACCCCTGGCGAAATTGGTCTTCTGCTTTTTCGGTATTCTTATTGATTTGCCTGGTCAAGACATTATGAGATTTCTGGAATTCTTGATTTTCTAGTTATCCTCCCAAGGGATCAAACTCCTCTCCCTAGTCGGGATAGTATTGGACTTCTGGTATTCTTGCTACTCTTATTATTATCCCCAATCGAAATCAAATTTCTAGTTTTCTCAATATTAATACCAACTCCCATGATCGAGGAATCGAGCTTGTCTCCCCGATCAAGATAAGGATTGGTCTTCTGACACTCTAGGCATCCACATTATTATTATTATCCCCATGACTGCGGAATTAAGCACCTCTTCCCGGTCGGAGCAAGACTGGTCTTCTGACACTCGGGTATTCTTGGGCTACACTATTATGTGGTGTCTCATTTGCCCGCATCCATGCCTCTTCAACAAGCTGGTGGAATCCTTCATGGATGGTTCACTTGTAAAATTTGAAGGCCTTCCTCTGTTGAATGTTCTCAAAAATGGATACAATGCATGCAGTGTGGTCAGCCAAACAGCCTCAGGTTTGATACTCAATGGAGCTCCTGTGGTTTTGTTCCAGCCAACATTTGTTGACTAAGGCTTTGTCTAGTTTGGAACACATTCTTCCATTTGTCCAGGTGTTCACAGCCCACAGATTGGAGATCTTCCACATCAGCCATAAGCATAAGAGCTTGGAAATTTGAAGTGGAGTAGGTGGTAACCGGCAGCCCTTTTGGGGAATTGAAATCCCCACGTACTAGCCATGACTATGGTGGTGTGCACAAACTGTTCAGGCCATGTGTTTATGCTCAATTGGACCTTTTGTGGGTTCCAGATCAAGAGTAGCCGGCTTCTAATCGGTCCACATGTGTTATGCTCTACATAGGTCCTGCTGTAGTGATTCTCTGTGTGTTTGAGTTCGTTCCAGAAGCATCACTGTTGTTGCTGTCCACACCTCGTGCCCTGACTGCTGGTGTGTCCCGGGTTTGTCCATAGTCTCCCTGTTCATATTCGAAATTCCAGCATCCATCAGCTGAGTTTGTTTGGACCAAACTGCCATTTTGCAAATGTGGCTGCTGCTGGTCATTGTTATGATTCGTAGCACATGTGCTGCTAGATGCATTAGAGTTGATTCCATTGTCAGCTGGATTGTGAGACTGCAGTGAAGTATCAGTCAGGCAGTGTAGTGTGCCAATTCTGATTTCCAATTGTTGGGCATTTGCAGCTTTCTTGCCTGCTTTTTTTTATGCTTCTAGGTTTGGTTTTGTGGGTGTGGTGATTGGCATATCTATTGCATTTCTAGCTGATCTAATAGGTCCCTGAAATTGACCTCCTGCATCGTGTTTCTGATTACTGATTCTGATTTTTGATTTCTCATTAACTGCAGCAGACTGAATTGAACTCCAGTAACTGTAGCTGAACTTCACACTGTCTATGTGCTGTAATGCTTGATGCCACTGCTGATTGTCTTCTATTGGCTCTAGATCGGTTTGTATAGTCTAGGGACCTCCCTCACCATCTATCTGACTAGTAGATAGGCCTCCTTCAACACGTTGAAACTCTTCCCTTGTTTCCTTCCGCTGTATCAGTTGATGCATTTTTTCAGCTGAAACTGAAATTCCAGTGACTTGAAGTTGTTTGGTGGCTTGTCATGTATATTTGGCTTCCAATGGTTGTTGCGGTTGACCATTTGGTGGGTCATAATGACCTTGCTGATAAGTGCAGGAGCTACAGGACACCTCAGTTTGATATTGCGGTTTATCACTCTGAATCCCAGAAACATTATTGCTAGATGTATTGAGTTTGCTGTTAGTTTACAGCTTGATATTGAGACTGCATTGAAGTTCCAGACATGGACTGTTGTGTGTACTGATTCCCAGTTGCAGTCTGTGTGCCACCTCCCTGACAGCCCTAGCTGGTGCAACTTGATTTGGGTTAGTTTGTTGTTGGGTTAATATATCTTCTTCTACATTTAATCAGGTTCTGTAAAACCATCACATTTCATCAGGTTCTATATTTTCATCAACTCTGAATCGTGAGGGCACGCTGCCGAGCACTATCGGTGTACACAATAAACCAATTTTTGGACTCCTCAAGTCGATTGAGTTCCTCGCGCAGCAATCAGTGCTTCTCCGCGACTAAGGAGGCGATCTAATGCCAATTCCTCCTCAAGCGATCGGTCAATCGATCATCCTTCATATAATCCTATGTTGTTGGACTTGAATTGAAGTATCTGTCCCTTACAAATTGTTGATGGGAACGCTGGAATTCCCTCATCTAGGGAAGCATTGCAGCGTCTCCAACTACAAACAGATCGATTTACTGCCCTTCACCTGTGGTCGCTGAAATCAGTTTCATAGAAATACCTGGTTGGATTTGAAGATAAGGTTTCTTGAATGCTATTTTTTTTACACTAGGGCTTATTCTTGAAAGGAGAAGAGGGATTTCCGTGCAGAACATACTCTGAAATGCTGAGTTGGAAATGCATAGTTTGATCTACACATTCTACTCCTTTCATAATTCATGATCCAGTTCTAGCGTCTCAACCGATAGAAATACCTGGTTGGATTTGAAGATAAGGTTTCTTGAATGCTATTTTTTTTACGCTAGGGCTTATTCTTGAAAGGAGAAGAGGGATTTCCGTGCAGAACATACTCTGAAATGCTGAGTTGGAAATGCATATGTAGGAACACATCTTATCTTCATTGAAGACCATGGTTTTAAAACGCTTTTTCAGGCAGTTTGCTGTCTGCAACACAGAAGTTACATCAATCATTGATGCCCTAATGCCGGTCAAAATGATGTGACAGTTTTAATTTACCCACTATGTGCTAAGGAAGTTCGTCTGGTCCTTGGTCAAGACCCAAACATAACTTGGGAGTTGCATGTTAATACTGATTGTGACCCTTCAAATTACCAAAGAGCAACTAAGAAATGACATTGTCCTGTCCCTGGATGCAAAGAAGTGCTAAACTTATCCAACTCCATCAGATGTAGAGATTGCACTAAAGAACACTGTTTGAAGAATAGATTTGACATTGTCCTGCCGAACACAGTTGTCCAGGGACCAAGAAACCAGAAACTGGTTTTCCATTTGCTGGTCTATTGAGTAGGAGCCAGAAAAGGAAATCACCACAAAGTAGCAGTTCTACTTCCTCATGGTGGGGTTCTGGCTTCATGAATGCAGTCTCAAATGTCCGTGCCTCGGCTGAATCAGGCATGCTGAAATTTAGTAATGCAACAGCACAAGCATTACAGAAGGCAAGAAGTGGAATGGCAGAAGGCAGCAACAGTGGTGAATTTGTGGGAGACCTCATCTGTTTCTGATTTGATTGAGCACGTTGAGAGATATCATCAACAAAGTTCTAAACCAGCAGTCAATAAAGTGATAATTGATGTTTGCCCAAAATGTAGCAGATTTAGGGATCCTGCAGCATTGGTGGAGCATGTTGAAAGAGACCATGGAGGAACTTCAAGTGCATAATAGATATTATTTATGAGGTTCTCTATGGGAGACAATTAAAAGTTTGTGTACCAGGAAACAGAAGTACAAATTAACTTTGAGAATTGATGGTATCCAAAGTTCCTATCCGAGTTGATCCCCTTCAATCCAGTACTTAATCGAACTTCATTCGATTTCACTCGTCAATCCAACTTGAAGGGGGGGCATCCGAAGTTATTGCCGAGCACCCCGAGTCGCTAGAGTCCTTGCCCGAGCAGCTCAAGTCACTGGTCGCCTTTCCTGAGCACCTGGCCTTGCTTCCCAAGTAGCTAGAGTCCTGTCCCAAGCACCCCGGCTCGCTAGTCTTCCCTAGCACTGGGCTTCACTTTCGGTCTTTGTTCCCGCTCACTCAATCTTCGTCATACCCATTCGAACTCGAGAAGCTCAGTCGGCCTCAACCTCCAACAACTTGAGTCTACCAACGGCTTGGCAACCTCTAACAGCTCCGCAAAAGGTGACACCTGGCCAACAGCCCGATAGTGTCAGATGTACAGTCCAACGGTTGTTATCACTGGTGCCCTAACCACCCCTCAGACGGATAGCGGGTGGGCTATATGCGAAAATTCTCATTCGAACGACTATATAAAAAGCGACGAATGTAGGTTAGAGAGGATGGGTTTTCTTTTTGTATGTGGAGGCAACTCTTCTTCCCAACCTCTTTCTTTTCAGCACTTTCTTTCTTTCTCCCACGATCAGAATTGACTTGAGCGTCGGTGTAGCCGCGCCGGTAAAGTCGACCAACCCTAACATGCTTTGCTTCTCAAGTCACCGGATCTTGTACTTTGGGGAGGCAATCGTAGCTTCAAGAGAGGAGGAGCCCAAACAAACAAAAAGGACCCCATCACTAATAAAACACTAGTCTAGGCTTAAACAGGTATGCTCCTAGTGTGTGTATTACTTGTACACCAAACATGATGCTACAAGTATAGGCAAAGGCAAAATGCTTCTTGAATTCATGGAACGTGTGCAAATTGCAAAAAAAATAATATTAGATAAGATTCCTATCAAACATACCAATACTAATCAGTAATCAGAATAGGAATAAGATCATCAAATAAAGTGAAGTTTGAGAGTGGGGAGAGTTCATTATATACCATTCAAAAAGTAAAAATCCTGGGCAAAGATATAATGCTATTGCAATTACACAAAGAAGCATTATGCACCTTTCAAGATCGGATATTAACATGTAGAATCTAAACAAGCACTTTCCAACCTACAAAAGTCCCACAAATTGAAACAGATTTTGTTATTGTTAATCACACAAAAAGAAAGGACTGTCTCATGCTAGAACGTAAAACAAATTTGAATGGACAGATTTGTGATTCCAAGAAATTAAATAAAACAACCTGTTTGGATCAGCTATTAAATTGAAGATGAAGGTTTTGTCAATGAGAGAAACAGAATCTGCAATCCCCTCATATATAGTATTTTTTTTCCATCTGGCTTGGAAGTCTCATCCTCACCATCACCTGGTAAACACAACCAAAAACTCACCAATACACAGCCATTGTTAAGATCTTGAAGATACCTAAATGCCAAAAATAAAATGACCACAAGAGTTTGCAATTTGGGCACCTTCTTAAAGAGGTGGACAACCAATTTTAGATGGAAGAGATAGGAGAGTAGAAGAGAGCTACATTTCTTGCATTATCATGAAAGAAGAGAGACTGATCTAACGGCGAAGAGGAAAAGGTGACGTTCTCCTTGGGGATAAGAGAAGGGCGCCACATGTGAGAGGAAGTAGTTAAGGTTCGTATCACGGAAACCCTCTGAAGAATCGTGAAGGAACATCGATCGATTTACCGGCAGAGAGAAGGGGTGAAATTCTCCTTAGGGATACGAGAAGGCCACCACATGTGAGGAGTCAGGATTCTTGTCACCAAAACCCTAGAACAAGAGAGAGTGATACTGCCTACCAAAGGGGGGAGAAAGAGAGGTTTTAGTGGAAGAGGAAAAATATTTGAACGGGTTGGTTATAGTAATTTTTTATCCGGAGAGAGAACTTCAATAATGGGGTTAAATAGAGTTTATGACTGATAGCTACTGGGAGCTTGCACCTAATGGGTTTTCTTAAATGTTCAGTCAATTGTCTAAACACAAATAGAGCTTGAAAAATTCAAATTGAATTTTTTTTTAGAAAATATAAAGACTTGAATCATAAATATAAAGACTTATATATTATTTCTACTAATGATAGAGATAACT
>NW_027432620.1:0-4781 GCF_044706935.1 Curcuma longa
AGACAACGACAGACCAAACGCAAACCAGCAGGAAAACCTTCCGAAGTGAGATAGCAGCAGCCGACCGAAACTCCAAGCTCCAAGTACCTATCTGTTACCTGGGGAGAAAACAAAACAATCCCCAGGGTCTGGGTAGTGAGCATTAGATGCTCAGTGGGTACAGAAAATAGTGCATGTAGAGATATCAGAAAGGATAACAAGGACATAATAATAACCAGGATAATCAAGTATAGAAGAAACAAGATATACATGACAGCAGGTATCAACAAAGTATCAAAAGTATCAACTGATCAAATAAGATATATCAACTGAGACGATACGAAAAGATCAACTATGCAACAGATATAAGAATATCAGGTACATGTAAGCATGTATGTAATGTCATACAAGTGCAACAACCATAGCAAGTAAGTGCAACAATCCACAAGCATATGAATAAAGTAAACTATGTAATAGTCCTACCAACAAATGCATGTAATAGGCATCAATCAACGCAACCAAAATATCTGTCACTGTCCACACTCGTCGTCCCAGTCACTCTCCCAGAGCTCAGTGAACTGAGGAAACAGAGGACATACTGCACAGCTCCAACAACTGACCACTAAAAATAAGTGGAGAGGGCAGTGTGGCAGGAGGGAAATGTAGCCAGTCCTGATCGCACCCAACTGTAGTGAAACCTCTTACCTATGTGGCACCACAACACGATGTAGGTAAGACCCAACAACAAACAACACCTACAACTACTATAGATGCATGATGATCATCCCAACATGTAATAGCTAATTAATTAGCATGCTCAACAGGAATCATGACAGGGATCAACATAGGTCAATGATATCATGGTTAAGATTATTCTAGTCATGAATAGATCAGATGGAGATCATACAACAGGTAATAAGCAACGAATGAGATGAATACCAACTGGGTAAATTCTACTGAAACAAAGGTATCAGCAGGATATCAAATAGATCATAATAAGATCAGACAACAGGTATCAAGCAGTGATTATCAAGGGTATCAACTAAATACTATCTATAGAGCATGGATAATTAACAGAATAGATAGAAAGCAACAATACATGCACAGAAAAGGAATTCCTGTATTGACCAAGTACAGGGTACCCACATTCAAGGTATCATAGATCAACAAAGAAGAAGGAAGACTGTGTTGATAGCCAACTAATCCTATCCATGGAACGGTTATGTATCGAGCGACAAATAACTCAAGGTATCAACGAGTTCAACAGGAGTAGCAACAGAATAGCATTAGATCATGTCAAAGGTCAACTAGGTCATCAAAGGTCAACTAGGTTAACAGGAGTAGCAACAGGATAGTTATTAGATCATATCAAGGGTCAACTAGCAAGTAGCAAGCAACAGGTATCACAAGGTATCAACAAGATAAGCATCATCAGTAACAAGAGTATCGACAAGATAGATAAAAGCAACATACAAGAGATCATATTAAGGTCAAAGGTAAGTATCAAGCCATGAATCAAACAACGACTATAATAAGAATAGTAATAAAGTAATCGTGCACTACGAAAGGAGAACCTGTGTTGACCAAGCACAGGAGTACCCACCTGATCAGACGATCGTCAATCACACTCCGAGAATAATAGGACCAATCAACTCAAGGTCCTGAAAATCAAACAACAAAACAATACTTACTCAAATGATACTGTATTAAATCTATAGTAATTAAACCCCCTAATTTAATCTAACTAATCCCCTTAGTTTACACCCGAGTTCAACACCTCCAAAATCAACTAAAATCCTAAATAGATCAACCTAACTTAGGTTAGACTAATCTAACCATTTGGTGGCTATTAGCAAGATTTAACAACTCAATTAATTATCTAATTAATCATATTTAACTATGAGTAATCCTTAACCTAAAGCTAAACTAAATGGTTGTATACACACTCGACAATTAATTTTATTTTAACAATCTGTAATTTACATTAACTAAGAGTTAAGTGATGAGTTAACTATTATTAACATGTGTAAACAGAATGAACAACTATATCCACATGGTGGACCAACAACCTACATGTTATACTCCTTTCTTTCTCCACCGGACCCAATTAAATCAAATGCCAAAATAATTTCTACAACATCAATTTAAGACACTATCAGTAACTTAATTACTTCCTACCAAACCACACTCACACATTAGTTCCCAACTATTCCCCAAATTCATTGTTGAACAAACTAATCGAAATCACACAGACTTACCTCAGATCAAGCTGTTCTTGTCCTAACCCAATTTCTGCTTTCGATTTCTCCTCCGATCCAATCCGAAACCTAAAGAGGTTCAAGGAAATACCAATGACTTCAACTCAAGCAACCCACACAACAAGAACCTACTCATTCTCGTTCAGTCAACTCACCGACGGAGGAAGCAACGGTGGCGATCGTGTAGATCGTGAGGGTCGGGAAGAGGTCTTAGCGTCGGCTATTCGGGTTCTGAGCGCACTGGGGCTCCACAGCTTGCAGCCGACATCACTTCCTCTCCGGCGAAGGAAGGCGGTTGGGCAGACGCAACAGCGGCGCTGAACGCGGCGGTAGGGCGGTAGAAGTCGGATCCACAGCAGAGCAGTCGGGACGTCGGCGGCGGGGTTGAGATCGGCGGCGAACTTGAGTGCTAGGATGTGGTGGCAGGGCGGCAGGAGTCGGGCGGCGGCGTGCGGCTTCATCGGCAGGTTTGCAGCAGAAGGGCGCAGGAGGTAGACGAGGCAACGGCTTGAGGAAGAAGAGGAGAAGCGGCGCGGGGATGGGCGTCGGTGAAGGGAGGGATCTCGCTGGTTACGCCGGTGGCTTGACGATGGCAAAGCGCTGGCAGTCGGATGGCGGCGTGCGACTGGCGAGGATGAGGAGGCGGCGGCGTTCAATCGGGAGAAGGCAGGGGATATCGCGAATTAGGGATAAACAGTAAGGTTTTAAAGTTCCCTAGCGGGTCGGGTCGGGTAATATACGAGCTACCGAACCCCCAACTAAAATGAACTTAAATCTGTGTCAACATCAAAATAATAATCGGGACAGACTGCATCAACAATCTCCCCCTTTTTGTTGTTTGACAACACGATTTAAGTTTAGATCAGAATTCTTCCCTTTCATATATGTAAGTAAGGAGATCAAGATCCTCCCCCTACAACAGTTAAGTTCATTACTTTGGGAATAAGAGTTAAGTTCATATATGTAAGGAGATCAAATCCTCCCCCTACATTAATCGAGTTTATTGAGAATAATTCTCAAACTTTTAGTAACCATCCTCTCTCTAATCCCTAAACTTAAGTCCATCCTCTCCCCCTTTGTCAAACACCGAAAAGGGTGTGGACTGGTCATCAGGCCTCACCAACTCCCCCTAAATTCAAGCGTGTCTCCTCCCGAAACGCATTAACATAAAATGAGTAGTGGTAAACATGAGAGACAGATAATATAAGGAAGCGATAAGCATAAGATATGGCATAAACACAAGGCAAAGTAAGTGAAACAACATAGACAGAACTGAACCATACAAACAGTCAAAGTAGAAAGTCAAAATAACGACAGTCAAAGTAGCAAGTCAAAGTAACAACACATCAAAATAGCAAGTCAAACAACACATCAAAAGTCATAGACCAACGTGAAACTCTATCATGCCAGTAACGGGATCTACAACGGGATCTCCGATAGACAAGTCAGAAGCAGGTAGCGGAGCATCGCCTGTAGGAGTATCATCTGGAGGAGCAACATCTGGAGGAGCACTGGAGGAGGGCTGTGGAGGTGGACGACCGCTCATCCAGGCCTGCATCATGTCATACATGCCGGTCATCTGGCCTCTCATCTCCGTGAAGCCAGAGTCCATCCGTGCCCCGAGCGTCGAAAATCCTGTATCAATCCGGACACCAAGCTCGGTGAATCGCGCCTCCAGTGCCGCTATCTGAACCTGGTAGTCTGGCTCCGCTACATAGTCCGGATCCTCCTCGTCCTCAGCAACCTCTGCCCCCTCGGCAGCAGGATCCTCCTCGATATCCATGGCAACTGGCGATGCAGCCGGAAGTGGAAGTGTACCTGGTGCTCTCCCGTCGACCCATCGTACCTCCCCGTACCGTGTGGTGATCTTGGATTTCGAGAAGGCTCGAACTCCAAGTCTGGAATATTTCTTGGTCATTTTCTCAACCTTGCCCCTTGTGACATTTATACCCAATGACTCCAACCACCCGGTGAGAATATTGCCATAAGGCATGTGAACTTTGCCGTTTACCGACGAGGTATGGTGGATGATAGAAGCAAAGATGTTAGCGGCGATATCAACATCAAGCCGCTGAAGAAGAGCATAGACCATAAACAGATGGGGAGGTCGAATAACAGCTAAAGCTCGAGAAGTAATGGGCAAAATGCAGTTGACTACGATCTTGAACAAGACATAGTCAACCGCAGACATCCGAAGAGCTCGAAAGGCGGTGATACCGCCATCCGGTCCATCAGGACGGGGACGATGGAGAAGCTGCTGATGCATCAGATCAACGGTGACCTGATCAAAAGGCGGAGGGAGGACCTCGGGTAATACTGGAAAACAGACGAAATTGGACTAAGCTGGTCGACAACCAAGATAATCAGATAGGATCCTAAAACTTTCAGAATTGAATTTCAGAAACCAAAATCAGAAATGAAAGCAGTAAACTCATCCTTCCAATCCTCCTTCTTCGGTTTCCTCTCTTGGTGTCAAACAAAATCCAAATTGGAGACCCTCCTCTTCGAGAACCACTTTAGAAACTCGAACCAATCGCTGGAACT
>NW_027432621.1:0-15252 GCF_044706935.1 Curcuma longa
GGATTAAGGGCAATTAAACAATCTCCATAATGTATGAGGCACCATCACTTTTGGAAGAAATTAGTAAGATATGGACCAATAGTGATAGAATATGTTGCTTCAGATTTTGTTTTACTCGATCTCACATGCATTTCTTACTTGAATAAGTATATTGTTTAATATCTATTGTGTATCATTAGTTGTTATGTCCAGTATGGTTGTTTATAGAAATTATGACCTTTATCCACATTCAGTATCTCTATGCTGCATATGTAGTTACTATTTCTTTTTTCTGGATGCAGGATACAGAGATGACAAGTTCTTCGTTAGTTGTTATGAAGGCTAACGATAATGGTGAAGGTATATCATTAAAGAATGATGTTATGCCAACACAATCCTGTGTTTTATCATGTTATGTTGGGAATTGGATCTGATTATTAGGCAATCTTGCAATCTTGTTTGATTTCAAGAATTTTGATGAGGCAACAAAAGTTATAAATTATAAAGGATATAACACTCAGCTAGTTTATATTTCAGTTGATATGTTTTTTTTTTCTCTATCAATGTCTTAGTCTAATTCATAGTATCAATGTCTTATGTTATCATTGCTCAACATTTTGCATAAAATTTGTACAGGAATGTGCTGCCGTCATTGATCCTGCTCCAGAACCCCATGATGTGTACTGATCAAATCATTGGTTGCTCTACCCCTTCCTTGTTACTGTTCCAGAAATCAGGGATTTGCTGCTTCTCAGATGGTGGTTGTGCTGCTTTTCTTTTTGATTTTTATCGGAAGCTACTTATTGGTCAGATGGTGATTGTAATGCATTGCAGACTCAAATTGAACAACTTAAATTGATTCCTATTTTTCTCTCGTTTATGAGTGTAATGCATTGTACTCTACATGTGATTGGTCTTTTCATCTAGATGTGTTTGTATCTTCTCTGAACATGTGATTGTTAACTTCTGTTCTCTTTTTGGTATTTAACATTTTAATATTACATACTAATGTATTTCCATTACAGACTAATGTATTTGTTTGTGTAAATATGAAATTGCATCGAAGGATATTATCTACCTTGTATCTCATGTGTATTTACCTCACTCAACCAATAAAGCAACATCATTGTCTCTCTAGGCTCTTGGCACAGCTTCTGGAACAATTCCCTTGATGAGCCATAGAACGATGTGGTATAGCAGCCACTTTTGGCTCACCTGTTGATACACAGCTAGAAAGGTCACTCTAGCAAGTCTTTTAGAGGCCTCATGTACTGCAAAACCAGTCTAGTCTACTGCCTGAAAGAATAGATAAAAGAAGAAATGGAGGATAAAGAAAATGGGCATTTCAAGGAACAGTCAAGAAGAAAGTGTGAGTACAATTTTACTCTTCATTTCTCTCAAAATTTATTCATCCAAATTGGTAATTGCCTTGCCTACCCTGGTCACTAACTTGGAGGTGGCCCCCAACTTTGAGTTCACTTATCATATCTCTGGTTATCATCAGGTCACATGATTTTCTCTATCCAAACAAAACCTATCTAATCAAGTATGAATCGACAAAGTCCCTCGGTTGTAATTGTATTTCCTTTGCTAGGAGCATTCATTTCATCTGAAATTCAAATAATGGATTGTGAAAAACAATTGTCCAAGCATCAAAAGAGTATTTATAGCTAACATGACAACTTAAGCATCAAAAGTAATACAACTTAAGCATTTATAGCTTTCCAAGCATACTTTGCCACTTTTAATGTTCCAAGCAAAAACAATTATAACTCCAACTACAAGTTTGTGAAATACAATAAATTAAATTCAGTTATATTCATCTGAATAGAAAGCTACACGTGTGACAATCCACATTATCAAACACATCATCACCACAAGTAGTTGTCGATTTCTTTTCTTTGTTTTATCCAATTCAAAGAGTAACTTGCAATTTTGGATCTTCAACTCCTTCATGGTATCCTCTACACTTTTGGTGTTAGCCTCTAACTCCTTCATTACATTCTCTGCAGTTCTAGCATCATCCTCCAATTTGGTTATTCTTCTTAGCAATCCTGGTATTACTTGTGTTGATCTACTACACATCTCATCATCAACCCATGTCCAGAAACCACACCCCCCTTCATTCTGCAATTCCAAGTTATTTATGAGATTAAATGTCCATATTTTGCACATAAAAAATTGACAAATAATGTTAACTTTTTCCTACCTCAAATAGTGAGCATATAGCAAATCTCCTGCCTGGGTTATCAACAGTCCATGAGGTGATGATTTTCGCCGTTAGTCCACATCTGCATTTCGGTGTATTAGTGTAGTACTTAGGCATTTTTAACCTGCAAGGACAAACATACCTTATAAATTACAAACTCCAAACACCACTAAAAAATTTAAACTTCAACAATATATGAATCAATTTGCATCATCACAATATTAACATACAATAATGAGCCGACATCCTATGGCAGATATCATGGTATACACAAAATAAAAGAATTTAAAGATTATCCTGAAAACAAGCAATAGAACAACCTAACACTGGCTCAAAGTTCTGTAATAGCATGGGCATGTCTAACTTCTATTTCAAAATGCAAAAAAATTATTAATTCATTTCCCATTTCCTTAAAGATGACATACACCTATTAATAAGCATTAATAAAATTAATTAACTCAGTCCAAACATCACAAATCAAAAGACCCCGATCTGCACTCCAAGTGCAGGCTAAAACCTTTGCATGTTTCACAGAAGCGAAAACCTGTTCATATGCATCATGTCCACAAACATAGAAACCATCATTATCCACTTCCAGATGACAATCAGATTCATCTTCACAAGGTAAACCACAAACATAGAAACCATCACTATCCATTCATCTTCACAAGGTAAACCACAAACATAAACATGGTAGGTCGAGGGTAGCGGGCTCAAGGGCATGAGTTCATGTCCAGTAGCTCAAGTCAAGGGCATGAGTTCATGTCCCCTTGTTTGAATGAGGCTTGATGTGTGAGAAGCCTCAATTCTGTAATAAAAATGGATCTAGAAGGCTTGTTTTTCTTTCCTCTTCCCTTTCGTCTATCTATTGAACCTAAGTTGGGCTCACGTAGGACTCCGACCGACTCGCAACCTCTTTTTAAAATCCACTCTTCAACCGAAAGGAACTTGAGGTTGTTTGGTTTCATTTCAAAAGTTGCTTGCCTTGTTTTCTTTCCCTGTCTAAAATGAACTCTCAGTTACCTGTTTGCTCAAGACCACAAATCCATCAAAAACCAACCGCTATCGATTGAGATGAATGATATGAAAGAATCGAGGCACAATCATGTTCATTACCAAATAGCACTTCTTACCTGTTCTTTCAGTAGTGAACAGTGAAGACTTTTGCTGCAAATCAAGTAGATGCGGTGGCGGCGGAGAGGAGGAGGAAAGTAGATGCGGCGGTGGCGGTCCACAGAGGGAAGATGCGGTGGAGAGACTGAGGAAGGAAGATGCAGCGCAGAGGAGGAGGAAGAAGGAAGATGCGGCGGCGGTCACAGAGAAGGAAGAAGGAAGATGCGGCGCAGAGGAAGGAAGATGGGGCGGCGGTCGTAGAGAAGAGAAGGACTTGGCCGGCAGAAGCAGAGGAGGAGGAGGAAGAAGGAAAAGGCACGAAGAAGAGGAAGAAGGAAGATGCGGCGGAGAGGAAAACGAAGGAAGATGCGGCGGCGCAGAGGAAGGAAGATGGGGCGGCGGTCGCAGAGGAGAAGGACTTGGCCGGCGGAAGTAGAGGAGGAGGAGGAAGAAGGAAAAGGCGCAGAAGAGGAGGAAGAACTTGGCCGGCGGAAGCAGAGGAGGAGGAGGAAGAAGGAAAAGGCGCAGAAGAGGAGGAAGAACTTGGCCGGCGGAAGCAGAGGAGGAGGAGGAAGAAGGAAAAGGCTTCGGGCATGGAAAAAAGTTCGGCGAGCGAAGGCTTTAGGTTTTTCTTCGTCCTAATCGGCAACGGGCCAACGTGGCATGACATACGTGGACTGCCACGTATGTCATGCTAGGATTTCCTGCTACACTTTCATGTTCTCTATCACTACTCTATCTCTAGTGAGTACCTAGTACACCTAAGGAGCTCTAATAGATATTGAGTCCCTAAAAGTGTGATCTCTTCACACTGGATGGATATATGGTGTGCCAATCTTAATTGAAAGGGCAGTTAACTCAATCATGGTAAAGGTGGCAACTTAGGATGCTTTTAAGATATAGCGATGTCTTGAAAATGAAAATCATATCTTAGAAGATTTTCTAGTGTATCAATAAGAATTGAAGTCTTAAGATTGATCAAAATTGGCATAAATAAGATAGAATTATAAAGTGTGCCGAGTGTGGATTTTTGACACATTCGAGGGAGATAAGGTTGCTTATGTCAAATCGAATATTTGATATAAAGATTAGTTAATAATGCTTAGATTGACCATCTATGTAATTTTCATACTATTGTGCTATGCTTATCGTGTTATGTGTGTCATATCATATGTTATGTCACATCTTGTCATGAAAATTAAGACATGTCATGTCATATATGCATTATTCAAGGATGATAGATTCTCTTTTGAAAAATATGCATTTAATATATGTCATACTCATTCTCATGTATAAATTTTAAATCTCTATAATTAAGGAGAAATGACATTAGTTGACATCTTAGGTAAGATGATCAAATTATAATGTCTAGATAGAGATGCATAATTCCTTAGTTTTAGGCAAAATCAATTTCATATCTCACAAAGACCATAGGATGACTTGTGTGTGTTGAGATATATTAGACATAAGTGCGATGTAAGGATAATTAGCAAAACTCAAGATGTTGATTTAGTGCATATATTTGAGCTAAGTTTCATCAAAACAAATGAATTGAATGTTAACCAACCACGATGGTTGGAAATTTTTATTAAAAACTATTTGAAATTTATTTTGAAATATCTTGATGAAGTCTATTTATTGATAGGAATCGCCATTAATTAAGTTGATATAAAGTTAGAGTAAAATATTAAAAATTTCAATGGTTTTCAACTTTGTACCATTATTTGAAAATAAGATGTATTTCATATAAAACTATTTTTTTCCTAATAGTAGTTGATATAAGTAATGTCTATATAAATTTTATGATTTTTTAAAAAATATAGAATTACTTATGTATTTTTAAACTTTGATCTAAAAATTAAATGTATAGTTTTTAAGTAGTAGTCGACTGATTCAAAATAGCAGTCGATTGATTTCTATATTTTTGACTAAAATAGATTTGTTTAAGTCTTTTAAACTCATTCGTACATATTTTAACTATCTCTAACCCTCTGATATACTTGAATAAACATTCAAAGGGAATTTCCTTGGTGAAAATGAGAAAGAGATGTTAAGAAGAGAAGAATATGAAATTGAGGAGGTTTGGTTTCAAAGTTGAAATTCTTTGACCTCATGACTTATATTTTTGAACTTTGCGAATAATAAAGTTAGAATTTAGTTCGATGATACATGTTCCGATTACCTTAAATTTTCTATTATTTTCGAAGGCAAAGGATTCTAAATTCTTGAACTTTAATTTTGTAAATTTTGATCGATCTTCAGTCATGTGTCTGGAGTATCCACAATTCAACATCTATTGGTCCAAATCTTTGTGTTCCTATACATAAGATACTTGGTTTGGATCTAATGTGGAGTTAAAAAATAGATAGATCTTACCTAACTTTCATCTCATCCATTTCTAGATTATCAAATAGTTAATCCTATGGATTGTATGAGATGATTTTCAATTTTTATCTCAATTAGTTATCTTGTGGTTATCTAAGATTTGATTAACCTTGAGTTAGATTTAAGTTTAATCATTTGACTAATTAAGCGTGTATTTCAAGAATCAGCTTCTAGGCAGTGGCGAGGCATAGAGACCTTCTTGGATATCGGAACAACGACCACCTTCTAAGACAAAGCTAGTTCGAGAAATTATACACTTAGCTAATCTAGGAAAATTTTTTGGTCTAACTAGTCTAGGGTTTAGCGAAATAGCTTCGGTTAGTTCCACTCAGCTAGTAAACCATATAGAGTACTCCTTACCCCACTTGACTATTTAACTGGGTTTCCCTAGCATACTATCATCTCGCCCCACTCTGATACTAGGTTGGGCAAGTATTAATCAAATTTTGTGTCCTTAATTAGCCTAAGTTCAATCTAAGTTGAACAAAAATAAAATAAAAGGAAAATGCAATCAAATAATTTTTAACTAACATGTTTGGTTTTGGATCCCCTAGATCATGACCCCTATTGGGTCTGATCAAATAGTGTATTTGATCTTTGGAAACCCAGTATTGGTTCAGTCCAACTAGATTGGTCAGGTTAGACTTTGGAATCCATGCTTGGACTCAAGTTTTTTTGGTTCGATTGACTAGAGATATGTAAGACCTATGTCTAGCTTTGTGTCCAAGTTTAGATCTGTTATACACAACCCTTTAAGTTTCAAGCATCATATCAAGATATTTGAAGCCTGAAGTGAACTTTTTCAAAGATCTTTTCAAATCGTCAATCTGAAGTTTCAGATTGAAAGTTTCTTCCTCAAGTTTGACTTGAGTTAAAATTTCAACCTGAACATTTTTAGTTGACAGACTGATGTTAACTTTCTCCTTGGGAAGTGCTACCTCCTTTTGGAGAGAGTTAACTTGGGCATGGATTCCATGTAAAGTTTAGATTGGTGGACCCACCCGAAGGGATAACTCCTATAGGGTGCAAATGGGTTTTTAATAATGATAATTTAATAACCCACAAAGCAAAATTGATGGTGAAATGCTATAGTAAAAAATATGGTATTGACTACGATGAGGGTCCTCCTTAAATACATGATTTTGATATGAAAGGAGGAGAATGCAAGGATTTATGGATTAGTGAACGAATAAAGAATGTATGCTAAAGGTTGAGCATTGAAGATAATGGAAGGTAGGGAATCTCCATTGTGATGTTGGAAGTTATGAAAGGAAGAAGAGAATGAATTTTTAAAAGATATTTTTAATGTGTGTTAAAGGGGGAGAATAAAGGGTTTAAGTTAGGAAACCTTAATTGGCATGAGAAGTAGGATGTTGGGTTAACAATTTAGCCTAACTTAAATATATTATCAAACATCAAAAAGGAAGATTGTTAGTGTAATCGACCCCTAGTCAAGGTTTGACCAAGTTCACCAAGCTCGAGTTAACTTGAGTTGGGGTTTTGATGTTTGATCAATATGTTAGTTAGTCGAGTGAGACATTAAGTCAGTCAAAGTTGACCTGATACTTGATAATCGATCAATATGTTAGTTGGTTGAGAAAGAATCAAGTCAAGGTTGACATGATATTTGACAGTAAAAAAGTTCAAGTGGATCATGGCTAACTAGACACTTGACAGTTGAAAGTCCAACATGAAGTTGACATGAGACAGAAAGTACAAGTGGGTCACGATTGATCGGACACTTGGTGATTAAAAGTTCAACAAGAACTTGGTAAGTAAGAAGTCCAAGTGGTCATGGGTGATTGGACACTTTGTGGTCGGAAGTCCAACATAGACTTAGCATAAGAAGAAAGTCCAAGTGGGTTATGGTTGATTAGACACTTTGTAATCAAAAGTCCAACAAGGAGTTGACATGAAATGTAAAGCTCTGACAAGTTAAGATTGACCGGATACTAGGCAACAAAAAAGTTTTGACAAGTCAAAGTTGACCGGATGCTAGACAATAAGGAATTCTCGACTGTTAGATTTGAGAGGTGTCCTAAGGCAATCGCCTTACGGTCATACTATTTATTGGATAAATAGCAATTCACTATTTGAGTGTACATTCCATATGTGTTTGATTGGATCTTAAATTCAAATATTGAATGTCCGCAATATGATTTATAGCATGAGAGAATTTATGATTGGATCATAATTAGTAAGTCAGAGCTGTTGGAGCTAGTTAGAGCATGGGGACATCCACCACCGCCACCATTACAGTAGATATTTTCAGACTTATTGACTTGGACTTGTTAGAACATATTATATACTGTGGATCTGATTGTATAGTTTTGTTTTATGCATAGCTCAGTTTTGTTTACGTTTATGCAATCTTATTTTGACTTTGCTTGGTAGACTAGCAAAATATAAATTTTTAAAATTCACATTTCTTTTGGTTTTTTTAATCTATTATAAATATTTTTTCAAAAAATTTATTCTTTTATTTTGAAAAATCTATTTTTAAATTTTCTATTTTCAAAAGTAAGGAATGAATGTTTTGCCTTAGATTAGAATCAATCCCCTAGAGAGCATGCACCTTACTTATGTTTGTGAATAGAATGGTGTGAGATGCATAGGATTCTAGCCTAAGTACAAGATGCTTAAATCAGTACATAGAACCTTACTTAGGCTTTAAAATACAGTGATCAAGTTAAGTGTTCCTAAATCTAGATCTTAATGGAATGATACACTTATACTTGACTAACTGGGCCAAGCTACTACTTTCTACTAGTTAGTTAAAACTCAAGTTGGACACTCGCCCCATGGATAATATTTTTTATTGTCTATCTATTTTACCTATTAAAGCTTGGACTCAAAACCCTTTAGGTTTTATTTTGATTATGTCAAAGGGGGAGAAATTATGAAGTTTCAAGTTTTTTTTCAAGTATTCAAAATTTATGTTAAAATCTAAGTATTAAATTTTTACAAGCCTTCGAATTTAAATAAAAAATCTTTTCGATGCTTGAAGAAAAAGTTTTTAAAAAGTTTCTTAAAAAACTTAAGATTTTAAAATGTTGTCAAGTTTAAAATCTTGACTTAAATATTTTTTTCGAAAACTTGAATACATGTTTTGAAAAGTAAGAAGTTTTGAACTTAAGCTCAAATTCTAAATCATTTGAAAAAGTTCAAAATTTTCAAAAGTTCTCAAAAACTTACGATTTTATTTTAAGGACTTGGATGATTTTACTTAAGTTTGTTCAAACTAAGCAATATCAAGTTCAGGGGGAGAGAACTAAAAAAATATTATTTTTTCAAAATTTACTTAAGTACAAATTCAGGGGGAGCCCTGAAGCAGGGAGAGTTTGAGTTACACTTAGTGTACTTCATGCATAACATATTTTAAAACTCTGTTCTGTTAATAAGTTAGTATTGTTTTTACTTAACTTGAAACTTGAGTTGCCATAATAAAAAAGAGAGAGATTGTTAGTGCGGCGAATACCAAATGATTGAACCTTAGTTTTGATAATGACACTAGGTTCTAGTTAAGTATGTTATTGGACTAATATTGTTGATCTAGTGTGCAGGGAACACAAGTAAAGTTCTAGTTGAGGCTAAGTAAAGGACAAAGTCCTAGTTGAAGGCTAGGCAAGGACAAGTCCTGATCTGGAGGATCAGGCGGAAGTCTTAGCGGGTCAAGAGCACCAGGTGAAAGCCCATATAGTGTCGGAGGACTGGAAAGCATGGCCAAAATTCAGTCGAGTACGATCAGGAGGACCAGAGGATTGGTGAAGTTTAGGTTGTCTAGAGGACCAAGTCACAGCAGCAAAACCCTGGGGGCCAAGGACAAAGCTGAGCAGAAGTCCAACAAGTCTGGAGGACTTGGTTGACAATCAGGTAAACTCTCCTGAGAGGAGTGGGTCAGGACACGTTTCCAAAGAGGAACATTAGGCGTTGGTCAAATCCAAGGTTTCACTAGAAACCTGAAGTTAAGACCAAAAATCATTTCAGAGAATTGACTTTTCAATCTGTATTTTGTATATTTGGACTAACTTATTTTGCAGATTGGGAAGTTGAAGTCTTTGACTCCGGGCTACTTAAGTCGAGGTTCGAGTCGACTGAACGACTCGGTGAATTGCCTGTCGGAAACGATCATAGATCGTGGGCATTGGAGTAGCAGCCTTCGGTTGTGAACCAAGTAAAAAAACTTGTGTTCTTACTTTGTGTCTCCTTTTTTACTTTACTTAGTCTTCCACTATCTCAATACTTTGATTTACGTAATCGAAATCACGAGTTTATGAAAATCGGGAAAAAAATGTTTAAGCGCTATTCACCCCCTCTCTAGCGCTTAACTCAATCCTACATAGAGAAGATGACGATTCTTGTGTTCTACAATTCCATTCTGTTGGGGGTATAAGGACAAGACGTCCGATGCAACACACCATGAGATGCTAAGAAGGTCTAAAACGGAGTAAATAAATACTCACGTGCATTATCACTTTGTAAGATTCGAAGAGAAATACCAAATTGAGTTTTGATTTCATGAAAAAAAGATTAAAAAATAGAAAACAATTCTGAATGATCATTCATCAGATATAACCAAGTACAATGGGAAAAATCATCTATAAAGGTAATAAAATATCGTGGCCCTAAGGTAGAAAAAACATGACTCGGACCCCAAACATCGAAATGAACCAAAGGAAATGGGGGCGTAGCCCGACTCACAGTGTGAGGAGAAAAAGAACTACGAACATGCTTTCCTAATTGACACGACTCACAAGACAAAGTATCTAAGTAAGAAAGACTAGGATGTAATTATTTCAACTTATCAAGACTATGTCCCAACTGAGCATGAATAAGAAGTGGAGATGTCACCGCCGAACCAACAGAGAGGGCTAGTGAAGCCAATATAGGCCATGAGACTCATATCTGAAGCCAATCATCCTCCCCGTACTCCGATCTTGTAAGGAAACAGAAGTTTTAGTAAATGAGATGACACAATCAAGAGACCGAGTAAGCTGATTTATTGATAATAAATTAAAGGGAGCTTCGGAAACATAAAGAAAATTATGAATAGAAAGAGACGGAGAAGGATGAAAAATACCAACACCCTGAGACTGAGTTTGAGAACCATTTGCCATAGAGACAAACGGTAAATAATCAAAAGTAGAGAGAGAAGAAAAAGAGATCTATTATCAATGATATGATCGGTGGCCCCAAAGTCAAATCCAAGGACCCAAGGAGCGAGATATGCTAGCAAAGACATGACCAGTGTGTGCAACGACAGCAAGGGAATCAGAAGCCTGTCGATCCTCATACCATTCAGAAAGTCATCATAGGAAGGCAGTGGGGTCGAATTCGGTGGCAACTGTGAAGTGAAAGTTGAAGAAGACAGAACTCTGGATGATCTGAGCAGCATGAGGAGGTCGACCATGTAGACTCCAATATTTATCAATCATGTGTCCTAATTGGTGACAATGATCACACCAAAGACGTCCTTTGCCACCCTTACGAGGTGGAGGTCTATTGTTGTTTTGAGAGACCAATGTTAATGAGTCAATAGGAACGGAAGGGGCAACGTCAAGACTTTGGTAGGGACACGAAGGAGAGTCGCCCAAGTACTGTCCATGGTAGCTTTTATGAGGCTACTCAAGATCTGATCACGAACATGAGAATAATCTATGGATAGACCATATAAAGCCAAAGACATAAAAAAACATTTCTTTGATTTTCAACCTTTGCAATAGGAGCGGCCGTAGGTGGAAGCAGTTCATTGAAGTCACACAAAAGGCTAGAGACCAAACCCAGATAAGTTGACATAGAATCCTTAATCTGATGGACACTGAGAATGGTCATGAGATCTTCACAAACTTGTTAGAGTCGCCGAGAGGTGTTTGTAAAGAGTTGTTGAGCCCTCTGTCCAAACAGTTTTGCAGGTCTTGTGAGTGCAAAAGACATCTGTAAGAGATAGATGGATGGTGGCTGAGATAATATAACACAACTGAGCGTCAACCTTTTTCCACAAAGGACGATCATTGACTTGAATATCCTCTTCGGTTTAGGTGAGATGTGTCTTATAACCCTGTCCAACAAGCCAAAACTCAATGTGAGAGTTCCAAGAGGAGTAGTTTTTACCATCCAACAACTCGGAGAGAGCGATGCAGTGATATGGTTGGTAAAGATTGACACCGGACTTTGGAGTGCCGGAGGTAGCCATGAAGAGAGCAAAGCTCAGTCGATGATGTCAGGAATAGATGCCGGAGGAAAACACACTGCGGAGAATCGACACGCGACTGAAGACAACACATAGGAGCGGCGACATCAGAGATAGACGCCGGAGGAAACACACTAAGGAGAATCGGCACGTGACTGAAGATGACATTGAGGAGCAACGGTGGAAGACGACACTGAGGAGCAGCGGAGAAGATGACATTGAGGAGCAGCAACGGAAGATGACACGGAGGAGTCGCAACATATGCCGCCTCTCTTCCTGGTGCTCACGAGGATAGGAGATTGGACGGTGAATCTCCAAGAAAGAGTCAGCTTCGCTTAGGTTGATTGTGATCAGAGGTGGGCGACGCTTCCTTGGGCAGAGACGAGCAACAGTTTCGGCGCATGAGGAAGACGTCGAAGAGAAGAGTCGCACGATGAGGAAGGTGGCACTGATACTAGGGCAGTGGGAAACAGGAATAGGTTTTTTTCTCTAACCTCGCTCTAATACCATGTTATTTCATAAAAAATTCTAAATCAAATATTACAAGAGGTAAGCATATTTATAGGGCATATTCTAAGAAATAATTAGGACTCTACTTCTAGGAAATAAATCAAGATTTTATTCTAAGAACTAATTTATATTTTAAATAAAATACAAATTAGGATACCAAATTACCCTAGCTATATTTACAATATTCTAACACTTCCTACTTAAAAATTAATAATTTCACTCTTTTTTTTGCCTTATCACCCCAATTTTGATATTTAGCAAAGGGGGAGCAAAAGGAAAAATTAAGTGTATATCTTTTATCTGAGAATCAAAGGAAAGTTAAGAAAATATTTTCACCTAAGAAAAAACATAGATACCCTGTGCATAAATTCTGAGGGGAGAGATCAAATTAAGGGGGAGAAAGGTAAAAAATAAGAAAAAATATTTTACTTTAAGTATCTTTTACTTACTATGAATTTATTTTTTCTATCCCTCTTCATTTTTGTGTATATTTTCACTTAACTTTAACCATATTGTCAATAATAAAAAAGGGGAGATTGTTGCTACAAGAAGCAACATATGATCGAACCTAAGTTTTGATGTTAGCAAAGAGTTAAGTTAAGTGCTTTTGAGGTTTGATGTGCTTATCAAGTGTGTAGGTAGTACGACCAATAAAGTCTTAGCTGTAGGCTAGGTAAGACAAAGTCCTAGTTGGAGGCTAGACAAGAAAAATCCTAGTTGATTCTAAGCAAGGAAGTCCTGGTCGGAGGGACTGTGCAGAAAGTATCGGCAGATCAAAGACATCAGGCAACAAACCCTAGAGGTCAAGAATGCTAGGTAGGAAGTATAGATGAGTTGATGACCAGAGGTCTAGTAGAATGTCCCGAGGGTCACAATCAAGCTAAGCAAAAGATCAAACAGGTCGGATGAACCAAGATTTGATATCAGGTAAACTCTCCTGAGTGGAGTTGTGAACATACGCTCTCAAGAAGGAGAGTAGTAAGGGTTGGTCTAACCTAAGATTTTTGGGAGACTGACTTGCAACTTGAAAAGTTGTTGAGATCATAATAATTATACTTGTGCTAATTCTGTGGTGTAGAAACGTAAGATCGGAAGTGGGTCAGAACAGTGAATTCAAGCGACCGAATCAGTTCGAAAAGCACATGGTGGTCCAGGCAACCGGAGGGTTCAAGCCCTCAGACAAGGATAAGTCCTAGTCAGATGAAGTTTCACCTACTTCTCACCATGTCAGTATTCTAGGTGTCTGGAGTTGGCAAACCACTGATGGCGTTGGATTGGATCAGGTCGAGTTGGAAGCACACAAAAGAGTTGTAGGGCCCCCAGAATGGCCTTTAAAAGAGGCTCAAATAGCAGCTTCAGTATAGGATTTTTGCTACCGTCTCACACTCTTGTCTCGCTCTAGAAACATTGCACTCAAGCTTCAATGACGGAACAACGTCGCAACACCACTATGAGAAACGAGCCTACCATTTGCTAATGCCTCATTAGTTGTAATTCTTTCTATAATCATTTTATTTTATTGCTTAATTATTCTAAGGGTCGATAAGAATGTTATCGAACCTGACATTGTAAAAGAAATGAGTCTTCTTGGTCTTTTGAGAAGAAGGTTAATAATGATTGTTCATCGAAAGCAATCAAAGTGACTGGGGCCTTGGAGGTTGCGAACCAAATAAAACTACCGTGTCTCTTTTTATTCTGTCATTACTTCCCACTACATGACTTTGATTTCAAACGAATTTCAAACATGTACGAAGCATGATATTCAACCCCACTTCTATCCAACAATTACAACAATTATATAATGGTTGCTATACTATTATAGTAACTACATAATTTATGATAATTTTCATTTTTGATCAAGCTTAGGTAATATTGTTTAATTTGGTGAATTTTTTTATATAAAAGTGTTGTATGTATAATATTTTTAACACATTATAGTGCTAGTAGTTGCTACACATTATAACAATTACTCACAATTGCTACAACAATAGTGAAATAAGGATATTTTTGATAAAAAATATGGTGGATGCCCTTTTTATTAGTGCAATCAACTTCTGATCAAGTTTAACCAAACTCAAGTTGGTTTTTAATATTTGAACAATACGTTTGATGACTGGAGCAATATTCTCAAGGGGGAGATTGTTAATCATGGGTGACCAAGCTCGGTTTGATCAATATATTTGACGACAAGTAGAAGGGGAGATTGTTAGTGCAATCGACCTTGAGTCAAGGATTGACCAAGCTTGATTTGGATGGTTGAAAAAGAGGCATAAGTGGGTCAAGGGTGGTTGGACATTTGGCATGTGGATGAAAATCTAACGAAGAGTTGGCACAGAAGAAATCCAAGTGAGTCACAATTGACTGGACACTTGGCAGTTAGAGATTAACACCAGAGCGAAGTCTAAGTGAGTTATGGTTGATCAGATACTTAACGGGTGGAAGTCCAACAGGGAGTTGACAAGGATGAGAAGAATGAAGTTCAAGTTGATCATGGAAGATCAAACATTTGACATGAGAATGGTGAAATCCAAGTGGATCGTAAAGAATCAAACACTTGATATAAAAAGGGTGAAATCCAAGTGGATTATAGAGGATCAGACACTTGACATGCCGGTGAAGTTCTAATAGATCAAGGTTGATCGGATGTTAAGTATGAGAATGAAAGTTCAAACAAATCCAGGAGAATCAAATGGTTGACAATGGTGAAGTCTTGGCAAATCGAGGTTGATCGTAGGCTAGGAGGATAAAGTCGTGGCAGGTTCAGGTTTACCAGATGCTAGATAAGAAAGTTCTTGTAGATTGAAGTTAACTAAATACTAGATAAAGTGAAATTTTAGTCTTTATAAGGTTAAGACAGAAGTATCAG
>NW_027432622.1:0-6833 GCF_044706935.1 Curcuma longa
TACTTTTACATTTGCAGGATGAAAATCGGTGTAAAACGAGGTGAAATGAATAAAAAATAACACAAGCCAAGAATGGATCGTGCCTATAAGGCACGACCGTGCCTTCCACACAGAACCGTGCCTTCCTCAGGCCGTGCCTACCATGCACGGCCGTGCCCAAGAAACGGAGACCACCAACCTCAGGCTGTGCCTACTAAGCATGGTCGTGCCCAAGAAACAGAGCCCCTGCTTTCTTTGGTCGTGCCTACGAGGCATAACCATGCCTCCATTCCAGAGCCCCTGCTTTCTTTGGTCGTGCCTACCAGGCACAGCTGTGCCAGTGGGAGACCCGCGTTTGATCTTTTTGACCTTTTCGCAAAACACAGCCATGTCGTTCCACTAAACACGGTCGTGTCAGCAGAAAATCTTGCCCGATCTTTCTGGTTGTGCCAGGAGACACGGCCATGTCTGCCCCGACCTTTTCGGGCGCGCCGTGAGACACGACCATGCCTCTCTGATTTCTTCAGGCGTGCCAACTGAACACGGTCATGTCTCCCTTTGAATTCTATTTAAATGTCTTTTTGCAACCCTTGGAGCATCCGAAGGGGGACCGAGGGAACCCCTAAGGTCTTGGCTTGGGGACAACACCTCCCCTCTATGGGGGAGGCCCTGAACGGTTCATCTTTGCTGATTCGCCTACATCAATCCATCTCCGCCAATCCGTCCTATCCTAGAGCGAGAAGACTTTCCAAGGATTACCTGAGCATCAAGATAAGTTATCCCTTCTCTTTGGATGATGATTTTCGTGCATACTTGTTATAGCCTCCTTGTAATAGAGTAGATCTTCGAGTTTAGGATATAGGGTGAACATTAATGTAATGATGGTGATGTAAGAACTAGTTCATGTTAATTTTCCTATTCTATGACATGTTTATACTTGTTTCATATATTGTGTGTTGTGAACGTGTTTGATAATATTATTTTATAAACACATGTACATGATTATGAGGGGTAGATTACCGTGTAGGGAGATCTTAGGATCGTATGACCGGGGTGCCTTGTGACAGGAGGTGAACCTTTAACCGGACTTTCCGAGGAGATTCTTGTATGGTGGTAAACTCCCATAGGGGATAGCTAACGACTATTGACGACTAGGAAGAGGTCCTTAATTGGGTACTCGGTGACAGAGGGTAGGATACCAGTAGTATTGCTGGGGCGCCCGGTGACAGCGGGAGAGCTATAGAACCAGGCTATCTAGGTATCATCTCGAACTAGTAGTCATAGCATTAGAGGGTCATGATTTATTTCCGACAAAGCCTGACGAGGTCAAGTTGGTATCTTGGTTAGAATCCCCACAAGGTGGTAAACATTGAGAGTAAGAGAGTGAACATGGATTAGGGACATTACCTAGCATAGATGTGAACCCGAAATCCTAGGCTCATCCATCTCATTCCATAAATCCCCAAGCCAATCTCTCTCTCTCTCTCTCTCTCTCTCTCTACCCAGTCCACAACTCTCAATAGGGAATCCTATGTGATAAACAATAAAATTCACAGCGAAAATAGGATCCTAAGTAGTGATCCATGCGAAAGAAAACTCGTACAAGTTTGATTTATCTATCTAATAGATCTATACTTTTGAAGCGTGCCCTTCGCTTATCTCGCTCGTCCTCGTTCGTCGGATTTCTTGCATGTTCAAGCGTCTATGCCTCTATATACGTATCCACACGAACACGATCTCAAGCTTTGAAGAAGAATCACTTTTGTGGTGCTAGCCACACAAGGAGATTCGGCCAAAACAAAGAGGAGGAAAAAAAGGGGTGTTCGACCAAGAGGGAGAAGATAGCTCAAAATGTCTTGTTCACCTTTGAAAAATGCAAGAAAAATCTTTTTATATTCATCTCATGAATATGAAGGATTTTTGCCTCTTTAGCTTCTCCACATTAAAGCCAATTAAAACCCAAATAGAGCACATGTTTCTCATATTGGCTCTTCATCTTCTCTTCATCCAATGAAGAGAAAAACCCTTGGTCTTCCTCTATTATTAATTCATTAAATATTTTAATGAATTAATATCTCATTCAAATTTAGTTGAGTCTAATCTAAATGAGTCTAACTCAAATTAGACTCAATCTCATAATCCAATTGGATTCACTTGAGTCTAACTCAATTAATCCAATTCAGATCATATTTTAATCAAACTAAAATCAATCAATCTCCGAAGCATCGTGTCCTTTGTGTGTGACCCAATAGGTTTTATAACGTTGGTAATGTGTCTAAACTGCTTTAGACACATAAGCAATGAGCAGACATCTAGCAATGCATCATTGCTACCCAAGTGACGAGAAAGTCGAGATCCGACCTAACCTTTCTGTGACTACTATAATATATGATGATGTCCTTCTATCCTCGATATCTAGATTGATCAATGAGGCATAGACTGTGTCATCCTCGATATCAATCTTTGTGTTTCTTGATCCCCGAGTAGACTCACTCAAGCAAATGAGCTCAATATCTCATATTGACTCATTTGAGCATGGTCATGCATTTAGTAGTCCTACTCGATTAAGGAGGTCCACAGATATCACTCCCGTCATATGGGAGGGATAGATCCCATCTACATCACTCACATCCCTTCGCATAATTCATTGCATACCCAGTGATCACCTTTATAGTCCACCCTGTTACGGGTGACGTTTGATGATACCAAAGTACACAACTCCTTATATAGGGAACCGTAGTGACTTTAGGTCTAAGGACTATTCATACCAATAGTCACATGAGAAAGTTTATGACACTCATATAACGATCCATGAAACTTTCTCATGATGGGTCAATTCAGTATATATTCTCTAATATATACCCATGTGTCAATGTGATATCACATATCCATGACTTATGAGATCAAGTCATCAATTGACCTACATGCTAGTCTCAATGCATTAATATTATCCTTGAATATTAATACTTGACTAGGAATAGTTAAGAGTAGTATTCTCTACATCATCTCACTATCAATTCATGTAGGATCGTGGATGCGCGCTAGAGGGGGGTGAATAGCGGTTGTCTCATTTTTCGTTCATTCGTTCTATCAGAAATACTTAGCAGCGGAATTAGTAAACATACACAGGGACTCGCAGATTTTTACTTGGTTCCTAACCCCCCAGGGTTAGTACGTCCAAGGCCTATGTACGGGAGGCGCCCGTCCACTAGTGGTCTCCTTTTCGAACCTTGTTCGGAGGCGGAGAAACCCGTCTTACAGTCCAAATAAATAATAACAATAAAATACAGAAAGTAAGACAGTAAGAAAGAAAAACCAAACACTTGTTCGAAGCCGATCTGGAAGTCCTGAGCGCCGCGCACTCCTCCTGGAACTTCCCCGGTTGCAAGAGCCTGGCCCCGTTCGCGTTCAGCAGCACCACTAGAGGAAGAGGATGGCTTTGAGAAGTTGTATCTTTGTTGTGCACGTTCATCCTCCTTATATAGCCCCTTCCAGGCGCCTGGAAACCTTATCCAGGCGACTGGATAAGATCTTGATCTGATCCGATCTTCTCGATCTTATCCGGGCTGAGTCTTCCCGATAGAGGGTTGCCTGGATCCGGAATAGAGGCGCCTGGACCGTCCAGGCTCCTGGAATCTGAATAGAGGCGCCTGGATCCAGTTGACTCAGGTTTGACCTGAGTTGACCCCGGACTTGGTTCAGCTGTCTCTGTTTGCTTCACTTATGCTTTCTCCATCTTGCTTCCAGCTCCTGGTTCCTGCAAGACAAGCATACAAACACACAAGCAACCTAAGCCTTACCCTGTGGGTCTAACTTTGGATTTCTAATGAAATCCTGGGTTAGTCTGACGCCTACTGTTCCCACACTAGGAACGCGCCCTTACCCACTCCACTCAGGAGAATTTGTTTTGCCAACAAGTCCTCCAGACTTGTTGGACTTCCTGCTTAGCCATGATCCTCGGCCCCCAGGATTTGCTGCTAGGCTACCGGTCCACCTGACCGCCTAGACTTCCACCAAGCATCCGGTCCTCCTGACCTGCTTGGATTTCTGCCATGCTTCTCGGTCCTCCTGACACTGCCTGGACTTGCACCTGGTGCACTTGACCTTGCTAAGACTTCTGCCTGATCCTCCAAACCAGGACTTGCCTTTGCCTAGCCTACAACTAGGACTTTCCCTGCCTAGCTTCACTCACTAGGACTTCCTTGCCCAATCTTCCAGATCAGGACTTCCACTGCCTAGTCTAACCGACTAGGACTTCTCGCTAGTCATCTGGTCAAACTGACCTGACTAGACTTCACTCACATCCAAACATTAGGTCCTGTTTGGATCAACCCTTGGTCAAACTGACCAGACCTAGGTGTATTGTCAAACATCGAAACTCTAGGGTCAGACCTAGTGCACCTTGCACCAACAATCTCTCCCTTTTTGATGTTTGATAATTTCTTAAGTTAATTCGGGTCAGGGTTTAACAATTTGGGAGAATTCTATATTTTTAACTTAAGTCCCTTCTCCCCCTTTTCACACATCAAAAAGATTGAGTATTTTTAATTTTTAAGTCCATTTTGCACCAACAATCATGGTAATGCCTATGGTCACAACTTAGTCTTGACAATTCTTGAAAGACCATAGTAGTTTTTACAAATAATTTTATAATAAGTCTCAAAAACCTTTTCAAAATAATTTTCTAAATGCTTTTCAAACCAAGTTTTTGAAAGACTTTTTCAAAATATTTCATAATATTTTTAGTTTTCCAACACAAAGATTAAAATGATTTTGCAATAGAGTTTTCAAATAAATTTTGAAATGTTCTTTTCGAAAGAGTTTTCAAACTTGGAAAAATTTTCAAAATAAGTTTGAAGTCATAATTTCTAATAACTATTTCAAATATAGGTTTTGAAAAGATTTTCAAAATAATTTTGCAAGAATTTTAAAACTAATTTTTTTAAAAAATAATTTTTGAAAGAATTTTTTAAAATAGTTTTTCAAAATAAAATATTTTTAAAATAGATAGTTTTTGAAAAACTAGTTATTATCCTTTTAAGTCAGAATCTCCCCCTTAACCTGACACATCCTTAGGGCTCTTTGTTAACCACAAAATAATCTCCCTACGTGTCTTAGGATTTGACCCAAATCCTAAAGGATGAAATGGATAATATTTAAAATAATTTTGAAAATAGTTTTAAAATATTTTTCAAATATTTTTCAAAAAAATTTTCAAGAAAAAATAATTTTGAAATAGTTTTGCTCTTTTGATTTTGGGTCTCCCCCTAAATCTGACACTTCCTTAGGGCTCCTTGTTGACCACAAGGCAAACTCCCTATGTGTCTAAGAGGTTAATCCAATGTCAATAGCGCAAGTAGTTTATGATTTTCAAATTAGTTTTCAAACTATGAATTTTGATTGAACTTTTAATTTGGCATCTCCTAAATCTGACACTCCCTTAGGGCTCCTTGTTGTTACAAGGTAATCTCCCTATGTGTCTTAGGGGTTGTTCCAAGTTAAAAGCTCAATTTTTAAAAATATTTTTCAAAATATGAGTTTTCAAAAAATATTTTTCAAAATTTTAAAATTTTTTGATTTATTAGGTCTTTTAAAGATAAAGTCTTTCAAGAATAACCTCCCCCTCAACTAGACACTCTCTTAGGACATCCTTGTTAACCACAAAGATTTTCTACCTATGTGTCTTAGGGTTCTTTGATTTAGTGTTGACCTAGAGGTTTGTGTCTAAGTGTTGGTCAATCAATTTTTCAAAGATATAAAGTTTTAAAAACTTTAGCATATAGGTATACCCAGCAAGCATGAATCTCAAGTAAATATCAAATTTTCAAAAATCAAAAATAGTTATAATAATTTTTGAAAAAGTTTTTCAAAATTTTATATTTTAATTGTCCTTATCATCTCACTCATTCTAAGTGCCTCAGTACATGACATACAAGAGTTACCTTATTGAGTTTTGTGAGATGAGTTGTCAATTTTATCTTTATTAATTTTAAAGTTAAGTTCTAATGAGTGTTTGACCTTGTGTTAGATTCAGGTTTAACCGTCAGTCAATTAAGTCCACATTTCAAAAATTGGCTTCCAGGTCGTGGCGAGGCAAGGGCCTTCTTGGTTATCGGAACAACGACCACTTCTTTAGACAAAGCCTTTTTAAGAAATTATGACCTTAATCAATTTCTTGAGAAACCTTGGTCTAACTAGTCTAGGATGTGACGAGGTAGCTTCAATTAGTTCTACTTAGCTAAGCAGACCAAGTAAGGTACTTCTTACTCCACTTGACTACCTAGACCAAGCTTCCCTGACGTACTATCATCTCGCTCCACCCTGGTACTATGTTGGCAAGTGTCAACCATTCATGTGTCCTTAACTAACCGCTCTAAATTAAGCAGTAAATAAATATGATGACATGATATTTATATGCATTTAAAATAAGACATATGCATGTACATGGTAAGTATGCATGAGTCAAATAATTCAAGTAATTTTTTAATTTTTAATAATATATCAAATTCTTAATTTGATCCATTTCGTGTGGACCCGCAAATGTATCAACCCACTTTGACACACTTTCAATTTTATTTGAATTTTATTTCATTAGGTAATATTTTAAGTAAATTCCTTCTGTTTTGGAGGAACGGTCATGCCTTGTAGGCACGGTCATGCCTTATAGGCACGACCTGTGGTCTACTTGCTTCTGAGTTGAGCACACGGTCGTGCTTGGTGGTACGACCTGGAGCAGCTGCTGTTCTGTGGGTGTGATAAACATAGAGTATCATCATGAAATACATAAAAGTGTACAATAAACGTAATAAAAATATATATATACCCTACGCACATCAGTAGTAGGCACAATATCT
>NW_027432623.1:0-2944 GCF_044706935.1 Curcuma longa
ACTAGTTATGATGTGCACATTACTGTGTTATAACATGAATTGTCTAGAAACATTATTGTGGACCATTATGAAATTATATGTTCATTTATAGACCTAGTATGATAGAATGCTGATGTTTGTGGTATATAGAAGGAAGTATGTTATATAATGTACAACCGCTATAACCCACATTTAGTTTTCTATTATATTAAGGTAATTATGATGTCTTAAGATCGGATGAGTTTTTGATGCTTAAAGTAATGCATCATATTTATATTTTAAGTTTTAATTTTAGACCAAGTGGAAGAATGTTAGATATTTATTATCTAACTAATAATTGATCTTAAAATTAAAAGAAAAATAACTTAATAACTTAAAACTAAAAGTAACTTCATGTAATTGAAGTTACTAATTAAATGAAACTTATCTATATATTATAATAATTATTATTAGTAACGGATGTAAATAATAATAATTATTATAACCGATGCATGATGGATGCATGAAAATAATGAAAGCATATATATATTGGTCCTCTCTCTGCCTATAAATAGAAGATATTATAATGATCCATCATGAAAGATATTGAGTGTCTTCGAAAAGAAAGGAAAGAAGAAAGAAATTAATATATGCAAAATAATTGCATTGCATTGGCTTCTTCATCAAGCTCAAGTATGTAAAACATATAGATTTCAAGATCCGTTTCATTAAATAAATATTTAATGATAATTGAAAAATTAACAATTACCTCAATTTCATCGAGATTCGATCTTTACCTACTTCAGTAATTTTGTTCCATTATAATCAACTCAATTATACTCTCAGAGTAAACCACAATGCCTTACTCCTTATGTAGTCGATTGCATTACATTTATTTTTCTCAATCAATAAATATTCTATTTGCATATGTAATACTCTCAGTCCACTAGGCAACTAAAAAATATTTTATCGATCTTTCACGTATTCATATTATTAAACATAATTATGATCATATATATATGGAACCAATATTTCTTTTTACTTCTTTGTTTTTCAAATTGTCTTTTTCAACTCGAATGTTGAACTTCTAAAACTCCTATCATTTCACTCTTAAATTATATATATGTCAATTGATTCGATGAGATAGTGATATCATTTTCTATAAGTTGATAGTCAATGGCGAAGTTAGGAATTTGATAGCTTCCGAGTTAATTTGAAACTGATCGAAAGCCCCCAAACTATCTTACTTTTTCACATGTATTTTTTATTTTTTTGCAGTAAATTTAAACAGTAATCTGCTTTAAACTCGTCGGGCAACGACGGAGCCAAATAATTTATAACCTCATGGTTAATCCCGATCTGATTAAAAGTCCCCAGGCTATCATCCTCTCTTACATCTATTTTTCATTTTTTTTCTAAGTAAATTTAAATAATAATTTCTTTTTAAGCCTGTCAGGCCCCCGGGCTAAAGCTCAGGTAGAAAAAAAACTTGGCTCCGCCCTTGCCGTCGGGTCCCCAGCTAAAGCTCAGGTAGAATAATATCGAGCTTCGCCCTTGTTGATAGCTCACTATATTATTAATATTTAACAAAATTTAGAATCAAAGTTATATATATAACAGATATTTGAAGAATTTTAAAACTTTAAGAGCATTTTGAAAATGAAAGAAGATAAGAAAAATTAGAAGAAAAAAATAACATAATTAATATGGAAAAAAATAGTTTTGCTCTCTAAAATTTATTTTTTTAGTTTAAAATATCATTCAAAATTTTTAAATAGTTCCAAATTTAGAAATCCTTTCCACTTTATACCTCAATCAATCTTGTTTTGGGTATAATGATGATGCTCCCGGAGCATAATTGAGTTAGTTACGATGGAGCAGAGTTGCAGAAGTTGGTAAGGGATTGAATCTTGGCGAAACCGAGACAATGTCCTCCTTCGTCGTGACCAACTGAAGCTTTTTGATTTATCTTCTCATAAATGATCGTGAGACCAACCGTGTAGGACCATTGAGGTAGCAGATTCTATCTTTTTACAAAAAAAGGATATGATAATGACATAATAAATATGTGACATTATTTTTTAATATAAATTATTAGATTGTTGTTTTGCTAAGTAATCTAACAATGTTAATAGTTGAGAGTAAAATGTAAAATTTTAAATGATAAATATTATTTTTAAAAAATTAAGGAGTGTTTTGAAGAGGTTGAATGGGCATCGTGTGGAATGACGATCTTTAGAAGCGCTAGCGGTAGAAAAAACCTGGTACATATGTCGTGTAAATATTATTTATATTATATTATGATATTCGGATGATATTTTAAGAATGAATAATAAGAGATGAAATGAATATATATATATATATATAACCAGTTTATTATAATAGATACAATCAACGTATCTCTGTGGTATGATATTATATCATTTTAGAGCTCTTTTTATTTTTAAACTTTATTTAGAAGATCTTATACTAATAGAAATATTTTTATCTTATAAATTTATTATCTTCTTCATATATTTTCAACATGAAACTTTGATTGTAATTTTAACAATCTTCCAATCAAACAAAAGATCATTATATTCCAATCGAGTCTAATTTCATGTCTAATTTCTTGACCCATCATACCCTTTTTGTCTCGATGTTTGATCATCTTGATCCGTCAAAACTGTTTAGTATCTAGTCCAACTGATCTATTAGGACTTACCTATTTTGAGAGCTTATCGTGAATTTTACTAGGAGCCTCTTACCATTATTCCCATCACTCGAGTCGTCTCTATCTCTTTTATTTTTTTGAGGTTCCTCATATAATTCTAATACTAATTGTTAAAATCGATGAAATTAATATATCTTTATAATGGTATAATATTATCCATTTTAAATTTAGATGTAATCCCAACCTAGTAGTATTAATAATAAAAAAAATCTAGTAGGATGTATATATCAATTTGATAAAAAAATATTTTAAATATTATATATATATATATAT